>NC_072779.1:13167923-13381833 GCF_022539595.1 Amphiprion ocellaris | reverse complement strand
TTCAGCCCTCAGACTGTCTGAAGGTTCAAACTAACAGAGAACTACTCAAGAACTTTGAAAACTTCAGCCCTCAGACTGTCTAAAGGTTCAAACTAACAGAGAAGTACTGAGAAACTTTTAAAACTTCAGCCCTGAGACTGTCTGAAGGTTCAAACTAACAGAGAACTACTCAGGAACTTAGAGGATTTCAGTCCTTGGACTGTCTGAAGGTTCAATCTAACAGAGATCTACTGTGGGACTTAGAAAATTTCAGCCCTCAGATTGTGTGAAAGCTCAGGTCCTGAGGACTCGGGAGGTGTGGAGGCTTTGGAAAGTCTTGGAACTGAGGGTTCAACCCTCCAGCACAAAGGCTGAAGTCCAACCTCCTGAGAAAAACGGTCGAGTCGAGACTCAAGTTAAAAAAAAAACTCGAAAATGACAAAAAATAGATGATAAATGTGCAAAAAAACAAAGAATTTGTATCTGAGCGAGTAGCTCAGGAGGATAAGAAGAGGACTACCAACTGGAAGGTCGCAGGTTCAAGACCCACGACCGGCAGTTTTCTTTCTTTGTCTTTGTCAGGATTTTGAGAAAATTTAAGAAGTGTCTGGTCTTGAACCAGCGACCTGCAGCTCCATAGGCGAATCCTTAACTCACTGAGCTACAGATCAGATAAAAAGACATAATTTCGTCGTCCCTTTGGCATCGTAGTTTCTGAAGTCACCACATGGGTGGAGCCAAGGCGGAGTCTGGGTGGAGCCAGGGCGGAGAGTAGGCGGGGAGGTGGGTGGCGGCCTCCCCCCTCTACTCCCCCACCACCCACCACACCTTCCCCCGCCCGACGAGTTCCTCGAGTCTCGACGAATTCTTCGAGTCTCCACGAGTTTTTCGAGTCTCAACAGGTTTTCCCGAGTTTCTACGAGGTCGGAAGCAGAACAAGCTGTCATGAAGAGATGTTGAAGTCGGCCAGGATGGACTGACTTTTTACAGCGACTAGAAGGAAGACGACTAGCAGAGCAGGTCTTTAACCACCATCCATAAAATCCATGGAGTTGCTCCAGAGAAATGAAAGAAGGTCAACTTTTATCAACTTCCATCCAGATGTTCAGCGTGATATCTTTACTTTGACATTTTTAGCACCACAAACCTTTAGTATCACACTTTATTATCATTTATTAGGACTTTAATAGAATCCACCAGCAGATTTAGTTTTTGTTGACAAACTTTATTCTTGTCGTCTTGGATTAGTCAAGAGGTTTAAATTTCTTACTTTGTCATATTTTAAATATGACAAAAAAATATAAAAATAAAGCATCTTGAGACCTGTAATTGGTGTTATATAAATAAAATTGAATTAAAATTGTATGTATCTTGTAATGTTGGAGTGATTCAGCCATATATGTTGGAAAAGACATTTTCTTTGGCCATTAAGCTGTAGATTGTTTTCTCCAGTAATTCATTTCTTGTTTTGGTTTATAAAATGTCAAACCCAAATATATTCAGTTTACTGTCATAAAACCCAAAAAGGTTTACATTCATGATGCAGGAATCAGGCAGTTTTTCACTTTTTATCTTAGCTTAGTCAGGAAGATAGTTGATAATGTGTGAATTGTTGCAACTTGTGAGCCGTAGAAGGCTTTAATCTTTGGGGCCGAGTGTCAAAAAACATTTAGAAACCAACATCAACAAAACACTCAACAAAGACTTGAACACCATTAAAGGGAAATCCAACTTCTGCATGACAATGTCTAATTAAAGGACATTTATTTCCAATGTAAATGTGTGATATTCATCCTCTGGAGCTTTCTCTTCACATCGTCTTCCACCTGGACTGGTTTGGTCGGGAGCATGTGCAACAAACATTTGAAAAACTGCACTTTAACATCAATGAATGACACTGAAGTTTAATCTCTACATAAATGAGACTGAGTCTGGATGTGCTGCTCTTTCATTAACTCCTAAGTTTAGGGAAAGTTCAAACAAAAGAGGACAGTTCAGATAAGACTTGAGAATGAGCTTATTTTGAACAAACATCTCAGACTTTCTGAGCTTCGGCACCTCTAGCAAGATATTTTAACAAGCAACTCAAGAGATCCACAAGTTGGAGAGAGTTAGCTTTAGCTGAGCCAAAGAACATGTGGGACGCTAACCTAGCAAACATTTCAGACTTTTCTCTGTGAATTCTGAGAAATAATTTCCTATTTAATGACAGAGCTACACATCTTAACTCGGTCTCATTAAAACAGACTCTAATTCAGTGTCATCCATCCATATTAAAGTGCAGTTACCCAAAATGTTTGTTGCATGAGCTCCAACAAAACCTGTCCAGGTAGAAGGCCACTTTGACAAACAGGAAGTGGATGATTCCAAGGAGATTTATAGAAGGGGGAACCAGACTGTACTAAGTGTGGTCGAGTATAGAGGGGTGTTTTGTGGGTTTTTAAGGCTGATAATGATTATTACTTAGACATTTGGAGTAGATATTCATTTGCAGTAAATGAAAGTTTTTAAAATCTTGGAGTTAAACTTAGAAGAACACAAACTTTAACAGAAAACTTTGTTGATATGTTTTTGTTTTGTTTACAGATGTTAAGTTAAAGGAGTTTTATTTGTGACGTATAACCAATCAAATCACTCCAGAAGACAGAGCGACCACAGGTAGATAAAGGTTCAGAGCCAAAGTAGTGCCATTTTTAAATGTATTTATTCCCGTAAATCAGTAAAAAATAAAATACTGATAATCAGTAAATCAGTCAGCCCACAATTACTGCAATTCTACAATGTATGTCTCTTTCCTTTGACTTGTTATTTGTACAATATATGATGTATATGATGGTGCTTTTTCATACCAAAGGCTATACTATGTTGTTTTCTAAGATACATACGATGCTACTCTGTTTGTTCTGGCTCTGGGCCACTGCACTCCTCCTCTGTTGTTTTCTGGATTGTACTCAGCTGCATGCCTTCGTCCACCCGGCCTCCGTTGACTCGTCCCGCCTGCCGTCTCTGGAGCTGAAGCTGGATTGGAACAGAGCAAAGTACAGTCCAATCACGATGCCAGCTGCCTCTCAAAAGGCTCCTTCATCTGGCAGGTGGCGGCACTTCTTCTGAGGGGAAGCTGAGCTGGCCCAGCAGAACTTTGGAGATGTGTTCCAGTGGTTGGTGGATGTGTGGTGAGATAGAGAGGGACCTTTGAATTGCTCAGAAAGGAAAACAGGAAACCCATTGGTAGTTTTAGTTAAGGGTGCTACTGTGGTGAATTTTGGGTTTTAAGAGGTGAACAGGAAGAGGTTTTTTTCGTATTGATTATCTTTTACTTTGTTCCTGGTTGGAATGCCCATCAATGTCAACGTGAAGTTCACTTTTGGTTCTGTTTATTTATTTTTATTTTACTAACACCCATTTGCTTTTAACTCCCTCACATGTTGTGTTGTTGTAAACTTACTCTTTCAAATAAATACTCGTCTAACCCTCTGGAAACCAGCGTTTGGACTGTTTTTGTGTTGCTCCTCATCTACTTCAGACAGCCGGGACAGAACAACGTTTTGTGGACCGAAGGCTTTTCTATGACGTTTTTAGAGCGACATGCTATACTATGATGTTTCTTGAGCGACATGCTATGATGTTTTTAGAGTGACATGCTATACTATGACGTTTTTTGAGCCACATGCTATACTATGACGTTTTTTTGGGCGGCATGCTATACTATGACGTTTGTTGGGCGACACTCTATACTATAGGCTTTTTAAATTTACATATTACTATGACTTTTTTGTTTTAGTTTTTTTTGTCGTTTTTTAGCAACATATTTTAAGAATTTTAACAGTTTTGAAAATTACTATACTTTTACTTGTGCAATGAAATATTATTCAATGGCATTTTTTAGACGACATATTATACTCTGATGTTTTCTTGAAAAACATACTATTTTGACAACATACTGCACTATGACATTTTTTGAACCACATATCATACATGACAATTTTAGGCAACATCCTATCATTTTGCACTTTTTGAACCACATAATAATCAGTTGGGTTTTTTGTCGACATGCTATACTATGAACTACAGGCCATACTATGTTATTCTTGAAAAGTATACTATACTTTGACATTTTCTGAACTACATCCTATACTATGGCGTTATACACAGAATGCTTTGGTTACATGTTGATTAATAATCTAGATTTTTTTCTGTTTTGTTTTTTGACGGGATTACCACAGACCTGACCGTGAACACCGTTGACACCCACCTGAGGGAGACGCTGCCTAAGATCTCAAGGCTGCTTGGTCGTGGTCTTTCTGGTCCTGCTCCAGAACGCCTTCATCAACTACGTCTTCTTTTGAAGAGGCCCTCAGATGCTGCAATCTCTGACCTTAAGGAGGAACTGCTACTTTCACTCTGTAACGAGACAGCGGTTATTTTAAAGACCCAGCTCCTGGCGGCTTGAAGTGAAAGTTTAACACCCATCAAAACGGAACTACAGACAGTTAAATCTGAGCTGTCAGTCAGTATTTCAAACATCAAGTCTGACCCGGCTGCCCTAAAGTATGCTGTGGGTGAAACGGAAACTTCACTCTCCACATCACCCACGACATCGTCACACTCCAAAGCAGAGCACCTGTCTGCTGAACTTTTAAAAGTGGACTATAAATGTGAAGAATGTGAGCAGCAGCAGCTTGTGAGCAGCGGAACAGATGTGATCAGAAAGAAGTCATTTTCTTTTTTCTTTTCTTTCTGGTTGACTTGATGCTGTCAGATGCAGATGTTGGAGCTGATTCTGATCTTTCAGGATAAAAAGCTGCTTTTCCTTCACAGAGTTTTCAGGAAATTATTCTCTCAGGTTTTCTCTGCTATTTATATTTTTATTATCTGTGATTATTTCATTATTTCTTTATTGTAAAAATAAAGTTTGAGGCATAAAGATTCATTTAGTTATTTTAATCCTGAAATCTTTGATGTAGCAGAACTAAACTTCCATTTTCCTTCTTGTACTTCTGATACTAGAACTAAACTTATCTTCAACACGGATCATCTGCTTTTAATGAATCAGCAGCATCACAACAACAAATGAGACAATTTTCAACAAATTAATGAAACTGATGTCATTTAAAACTATCAGAGTCTGTTTTAGTGTCAAATTAAAGCTGATTACTGACAACTAGAACATTAACGTTACTGTTTTAATCACATTTAAGTTTCCAGAACGTTGCATTAATGTCAACCAGCCACAGTTTTATGAACTTAATGAACCACATTACAGAAACACAACACACTTCAGCTGTTTACATGAAACTCAACACAAACATCGTTAGCTTAATGCTACGTTAGCTTTAATCATGCTACAACTGAACAGCTAGCTCGGTTAGCATCGCTAACATTAAAGCTAATATTTACTATGCTAACTTTCTTCTCTGGTCAACACACACTGAAACAAACTCCACCAACATCTGGAGTGCATGGCACACGTTACATCTGACACTAAAGCTGCATATAAAGTGCATTAAAAGCGGCACCGATACGAAAATAAACATTTACTTACCGAACTATCAGAGTCCTTTTAGTGTCTGCTGGTAGAATCAGCCAAAGGTAGAAAACTGGTTAAAACAAGCCAACGGGCAGGAAAACTGTCTGTGGAAAATGTTGTGCTTTTCCACCGATAAATAAACCAACAGTTATTATATCAGAATTAATCCAAATGAGGAGAGCAGAGTCTCTGCTGCCTCCTCCATAGGACCTGTCAATCATTACAGACCGGACTGTCAATCAAGTAGTCCCGCCCCCCTGGCTTCGCAAAACTTTAACGCTCCTTAAAAAAATCAATATTGATTTATTTTAAGATCGGCCACCTGATCTCTCATTTTGACCATGAAAACTCACGAAAAAAAAAATTATGTACAGTCTATGCACTGTACTCTGGCTCCACACTTGCTGATGACCACTTCCGGTCTCAGAAATGAAAAAACGGACCTTTTTTCGTTTCTGTCTCTTACTGATTTTACTTTCTTGTTATTCTAAATATAAAACGAAAATCAAAGCATTTTTTTAAAATCGTATATCCCTTTTTGATCATGAAAAGGAAAAACGCCTTGTATTTCAATTTTAATTTTTGGATTTTAAAACGAAAATCAAATAACCACTCGTTTTTTGTTTTTCAATACCCGTTTCAGAACGGAAAATCCAATTACCAGATCCGTACACGGACCAGTAACGTTTTATTTTTAATGAAGGTATATTTTCAGTAGCTGCTTTTTGCTGACATTCTTAATGCATGTGTCCTTATGAAGACAAATCTTCCTTTACTTCATAGCAAACTCAGGGATTCTCATCTCTGAAAGAGTTCCAGCATCATTCCAAAGACCAGTCAGACAGAAAGCTTAAATGTAAGTAAGTTTCACTGATATTTAACTACTTAACATTTTTTAAAAGTAAATATGTCCCAGGCTTGCTGTCACTTTTGCCCCCACTGCCCCCTTTCCTCTCCCACCTCTGTTTCCCCATTGCCATTTACAGAGCGAGACTGTGTTCAAACACTAGTTTTTTTTTTTTTTTGTTTGTTTGTTTTTTGGTCAGTTTACACGGGACAAACAGCTAACAGATATTTGCTGAATTTAGCAAAAAAACAAAACAAACAAGAAAAAAAACTGTTGGATTAGAATCCTGTTCCACCTTTAACGTCACTAGTAATGAAAATTCTTGAGAAAACTGTCAAACAGGAAACTGCGGTTGTTAAAAAATGGTCGAGCATCTCATTGATGACAAATTTGTGAAAACCCAAATGTCATGTAAAAACATGTCTGTACTGCATAAGCACAACTGCAGCCGCTCTTTTTGCTGCGGAGGGGTGAAGCTGTTGAAAGGGTTATTGGATCCATTTGTCTTGCTTTAGTTTATTTATTTTTTTAATTTTGCATGATTTCTTTAAAGGTGCATCCAAATTTCCCTTTAGAATTCAGGATTCCATCAATAAATACTACAAGAAAACTTTAACAAATTAGTTTTTTTTGGTATTAATAAAATGTTCTGAAAGAAATGTTTTCAGCATTTTTATTCATTTCCATAACATCCTTCGTAAAGTAGAAGAAAGGATAAAGTTTTCCAAAGACATCCTAAAATTTCCTTAAAATATTTATTGACAGTTGCATTGGGAGCGTCATTCCACTGTTATCATGTAACATCGTGAGAATGTTTCATGAAAGAATGTTCAATTATGTGATCCTTGACAACACCCACGAAACATCCTCAGAATATTGCAGGCAAAATGTTCCACCTTTCCTAATAAGTCATATTACAGAAACATTTTATATTAAAAAATGACACACATGCACTCATTTGAGGCCTTGATAACAATTTCAATCTTTCAATATTTCAGTATTTCAGTATTTCAGTGTAACTTTCTTGTCATTGTATATGTACAATGAAATTGCAAATCTGTACAAGAGCAGTGAAAAAGAGAGTATAAATAATGTGTAAAAAGCAGTATAATAATAATGATGATGATGATGATGATGATGATGATGATGATGATGATGATGATGATGATGATGATAATAATAATAATAATAATAATAATAATAATAATAGAGACTAAAAAGTGAGCCACACAGTACATTTGTACTAAAAATATGAAAAACACATTAAATGTAAAATAATCAGTCAGCGGTATTTAGTGTTTTAGTCTGGAAGCAATTCAAATTGATGTTTTTTGATAGTTCCTTTGAGAACGTTCTTCTTTTGTTATCATGCAACATGATCTGGCAAACCCCACAGAACCCTCTAAACATCCTCTGAAAGTTCCAAATGAAATCTAACTTTCAACCTCACAAATAAACAACATTTGAAATGAGAAACATCCTTAAATCATTCTGTGAGCGTTAGATTGACGTGTTTTCTTTGAAACATAATTAGAATCTGAAAGTCATGTTAGTCAGTGTTGCGGGAAGAAGATTCTATAAATGAACGGGTAAAAAACATTGAAAACATTATCAGAACTTTCTCAGCATGTTTTCAAGCCAAAACTATTCTATCTGGGTTACCACACATTTCTCCTTTCTAACATCAGATCCATGTGGGTTAAATTTGGACTCATCCAAAAATAACAAGTCTACAAAAAGCTGCTGTCTGTTGATGTTCCTCTACAAACTCTGTCTTCTTCTTTAACCTCACGGCTGGTTTCCTCTGTATGACTCTCTGTCTGCCCATGCTGACACATCCTGTCTCCAGTCATCTGTGGAGGTCTCTTCGTTCTGTTTCAGCCTCTTTTTTTTGAGTTTGTTCGCAATTATGCAGTCAAACCTCCTGTTGTTCTGTCTGGGTCTACATGTGTGCCTTCTGCTGTCAATCATAAGCCTCATTTTTTTAAAAGAATATATCTAAGCATGACAGATGGAAGATTTTTCTTGCTGATTTGACAAGGTAAATTATAGTCAAGTCTATTTCCCTGTGTTTTATGTGTGTAACTACAAATCGGTGCTGTGGCTGAACACTTCTTGTACTAACTTTGAGCTGCTGCATCTGCTTTGTTACTTTAGTGCTCCAGTTAAGCCTTATTTATGGGTACAGTGTATGAGAGGATGCAGCAGCTCATAAACACCATATTATGGAGAATAAAGATATAGATTCAATTGGAAAAGTCATGTCATGTCATCAAGTCAACAGTGCCAGGTTTCTGAACATGAACACGCCTTACTATTCACCCACAGTTCGTAAACATGCTAATCTGCAGCCACAGGCCTAAACAGAAAACCCTGACAGACTTATCTGACACATCAGCTGCTTGAGGGAGTTTGTGAGGCCTTGAACTGGAATAAGAAGAAGGATAGGGACACACACTGTGATGGCACATTAAAAAAGTGAATTTGAGCTTGTGTTTCACTCACAGTTTGATCAGTTGCTCAGTTTAATACTTCCTGATTGTGAAATTACAGTGTTTTTTGACATTTTAGCAAACTGGAACACAAGCAGGAACACACCTCAAAGCCTGTGATTATAGAGATTTGGCCTATTGCTGCCCTGTTCCCATTGTTTCAACCTGCCTCTTGTCTCACCTCAACCACCCACCAGATGTCCTCAGACTTGTCTTCTATTTTCATCCACTTGACTGCCACCCCCACTTCAGCTGCTCAACATTCTCCAATCAGCCCCATTTTATCTATACATGCTGTTGTGTGTTTGCTCCTCACTTCATTTTCACTAATACTTGATATTTTTCTGTTATGTGTCTGCTTGTAAGGCCTGGGTTTGCATTTTTTAATAAACCATCTAAACAATTCACGCATCCCTGGTTGTGCTTGCACCTGCTGTCCATGCACAAACCATGAAGGAGTTCAAGAGAAAATTGAGAATGTTGGACACTGTGTTGTTTATTGCATATGGTCCATGTGGGGAAATGTGACATTAATATGGCCTGGTGGAGTTGAGCACATGCACAGTAAGAAACCAGCACTGCAGCCGCTTCCTTCTACAGACGTGCTGTGTGGTGCACCACAGTTTCAGCTGCTTATTAATGCTGCTCTTTCAGCCTCATCTACCTAAAGTCACAACCGGAAATACAATCTAGATGGTAACCGACTTTACATGAGTGTATGCAGCAGTGTGAAAAACAGCAAGTAAAGCAAATGTGCACACATCGGTTTTATTCATACAAAGAAAAGACACAAGTTTGATTTCAACGTGTAGATCTAAAGGAGAGTAACAGCTGGATGTTTGGAACACAGCGGCTGTACACGAGAGGAAGATTAAGAAGAGTTCTAGCAGGACAATTTGTGTACGGTCAGAGGTCAAACACTGCAATCAAATGAAAATGCAGATCTATTTTAATCCAATCAAGAATTGGAAATAACTCCAACCCTCCTTCAACGTTGCGCATAAATGGAACACAAGCGCACCAAACTGCTGCAACATGTACACTGCATGATGAACTGCCTGCCTTCAGTGACACTCCTGTGTGCTTTTTCAGGCAGGGCAGAATGTAACCTTACAGGTTTGATCATATGGAACTGGGTGCAGTGAAGGAGCCACAATAATTCTGTCACAACATCAATAAGTCAGACAATGAATGACAGTGAGCTGTTGCTTATCTCTACACATTCAGAACCTGAATTCAAACCAAATGAACTAACATTAAACAAAGACAATATGCAGTATTGTTTCTTAGGATG
This sequence comes from Amphiprion ocellaris, assembly GCF_022539595.1. Taxonomy (NCBI): domain Eukaryota; kingdom Metazoa; phylum Chordata; class Actinopteri; family Pomacentridae; genus Amphiprion; species Amphiprion ocellaris. The sequence continues at coordinate 13,371,694 of NC_072779.1, read as the reverse complement.
CTGTCAACTGTGTTTTAAAGCTGCCTAATTGAATTTGTCATACTAACAATGAGAAATGACAATAAGAAAACAGTTTGACAATGAAAAGGGGAAGAATTATCACCCAAATATGAGGATGCTCTTCGGCTTTATCAAGTCATATATCGGTCTCACTTGTTCTTGTTACTACAGGTTTAAAATATTAACTTTCAATAACACCTTTTTTTTCCTCTATAACAAAAAAAAAAAAAAAAAAAAGCATCTCAAATCGAAAATCTCCCAACATAATCATGTAAAACATCAGGTAAGTTTTGAAGCACCATTGAGGATGTCTGTATCTGTAGCCTCCAAGCTTCACATCATTAGAAAGTGAATCCACCACAATCAAAAGCATCAAAATCAGAGTCTGCCACCTCAAAGTCAAAGCTGTTATAGTGTGGGGAGTCGAGTGCGGGGTTGCCGGTGTGGTACGCTCCTGCTGGTCCCATGCCAGAGAAATTCGCATTGATTGGCAGGTCAGCAGCTTTGGCCTCCAGATTAGAGGGTGAGCATGCGCCAAGGTATCCCATAGCAGAGGAGGCAGCAGCTCCTCCCATCAGCAGATAAACCGCCTTCATTGCTTGGGCATTACTGACGGTGCCGTGACGCAGACACCCCACTGAATACGGGCCTCCTTTGTAATACTTTGAGCGGGGAGAATTCTGGCCTGTTGGATTAAGGGGTTTGGAAAGAAAAACAACAAAAAATGCCCAATATGTTTTCAGTACAGCTCAATCTCTGAACAAGCCACGGTTTAGTTTGATGTTTTTTCCTGAAAATATTACAAACACCTGAACTGACCTTTCTCTTTTGGGGAAGCACAGGTCATGGGCCCTGGGGAGGGAGACTCTGTGTCGCTGACGGGTGGAGTTGGCGGATCTTTGTCCAGGATTTGCTCAGGCACCAGATCTCGGAGAGAAATGTGCGGTGGAATCACCTGGTGTCGCTTACAGGGACTGAGAGGTGATGAGAGACTCTGCAGGAAATGAAATCAGCAGCTGATTAAAGACAAAGAATCTACAAATAATGCATATATCATTGCTGATAATTGTGATGCTCAGTCACATCATATCTACAGCTATTAGCAGTGCTAGCAGTGGATGTTGGGTGGTTGGTTTGCTCCAGAGTCATACACCTCAACAAGTGGATAGATTATCACGGAAAATGATTTAATCATTAAGGAGTAGTTCCTGAATAATTTCAAACTCAGGAGTTAATGATAAGTTCCTAGAGAACAGACGGTGACACACTAATACATATTTATTTACTGTATCAATTTGGAGTTATTGAAGATTTAACTTTGGTTTGGATTTCAATTCACTACTCACTTATTTCTTAGTGATTTATATTTTTCCATAATAAAGTGTTCCTAATTTAAATACAGGAATTCATTGTTGCCCATTTGGTGTTGTCTAGTGATTTTGCTGCTTCCGTAAAACCCTCTGTCGCTCCACCATCAGTATATTGACATGTTTTTTAGTAAAATTTCTCACTAATATTTATCCATCTCCCTCTCAGGATGAACAGTAATCACATAAAGTTTTGTAATATCATCAAAAACCAGCAGGTGAAAAAAATGTAAACACCTGCATAACTAATGATTGCTGTGGTAATGGTAAACAGACTACATAGTAAACAGAGTAAGCATTGCCAGCCGCTGTAAGCACGATGGCGCAATGCACTGCTGTATGCTCTTAAGCATATTTTCCTAATGAAAAAAACAAAAGTTAAAACAAAAAAAAGAAACTCACCTTTTTTACCTTCTTCATCGTATTCACCCACTGACTGAAAAGTGATAAAAGTGATTCTGTTATTACCTCCATGTGCACATCAGGATTCAGCTGCATGACAATGAAATAACTGTGATGTTTACAAGAGTGGAATGTACAGTATTTGTGTCTCTCAGATGCCAGATATGTTGCTATCCTTTCCACATTTCCTGCCACACAATATCGACTATGTTGTACGCTGTCAAAGATGTCTGACTGAGACAAAAGATAAGCAGGAATGAAAAATATATAGTCAGTTTGAAAGGGGAATGTAGGGACTGTAGGTGGAAGAGGAAAGAACATTTACAAGCAATAAATTATGAGTTTAAAATTTTAGGAAACACACTAATTACTAAAAAAGGTAGCTTTTTTTGGCTAGCTGCGTTTTAAACTTTAAAGACTAGGCTTAAAACTTTTGCTTGTGTGATCCTGAATCACTGTGTAGTTGTATTGCTGTTTCTCAGTGTTTCACTTTCTCTGCTCCCCCCTCACCTGAGCCTGGTTCTGTCACAGGTTTTTCCTATTAAAAGATGTTTTCATTCATTCAAAGACTAGGAATGTACACTCTATAAATAAATAGTTGCAGAAGTGCAAAAACACAAATAATGGAGGTGCTCAGTCACGTCATCTCTGCAGTTTTTAGCAGCGCTAGCAGACGATGGGGGATTGGTCCACTAAGGTGCTTCAGAAGGACATATCTCGACTTGTAAATAGATTACCACATGGATCTCTGGCTTCCCCTCACCCCAGCTGGTTGAGGCAGACAGCTGTCCTGCCTGAGCCTGGTTCTGTCAAAGGTTTTTTCATATTAAATGGAGCTTTTCCTCTCCACTGCTGCCATGTGCTTGTTAAAGGGGGAATTACTGGGTTTCTCTGTATAATACAATAAGGTGCTGACATTACAATGTGCTAAAAGATAAACTATGTTATGATTTGGTGCAATATAAATAAAAGTGAACTGAATTACTTTGTGAGCTCTTTTTATACGTCAGTGTTTCTTCTTGTGAAGCTAAGCTAACCGGGTATACAAACAAACAAACAAACAAACAAACAAACAAACAAACAAACAAACAAACAAACAAACAAACAAAGACAGAAAACAGTCAAAGGTACTTCCCAAAATACTGCAAAATTGTTCCACAACTATCATCCAAACTACAAAAGTGGAACAAGGAAAAGTAATTAGCTGATAAAGTACAGTGAGCACCAGACCTGCAGTCTGCAGGGGTTTCAGCCAGCAGCAGCAAGTACTTATTCTGAGGGAGAATCAGAGCAAAGCAGCAATCTCTGCATCCACCGGAGGGTAACTTAGGCAGGTCTAGGATCTCCTTGCCTTCCACAATTGCATCACAACCGCCTTGTAACTGCACCAGCTGGTCAGGAGGAGACGACACATCATGACACACCAGCAGACTGCCTTCAGCTGTTAGCAGCAAAAACCTCTTCTTCCACTGCTTGAAAATGAATCCACCTGGATGAGAGGAGCAGGGTGGAAATAGGAAATGGCTCTGAAGCAAACAATTCTAATCTGAACCGCAAACACTCAGAGCATATTGACTGTATTAGACATGGTCACAGTGATCATGATAGTAGTGGCAGCAGTGTACATGTGGATTAAAGAATGAACACTATGTCATTCCATCATCCCAGCAGATTAGAGGCGGTCGGATGCTTGGAGGATCAAAGTGCTGTCAATGTTGTGCTCGACTAATCAGACCATGTTGACCAATGTGCACATCACTGGGCAGATTCACACGCACACATCTGGACCTGTTTATGCCATATACGTAAAGTAAACAACACATGGGCACACAACAGAATTACGACACCTGGAGCTGGTGTGTGCCAATCTTTTAGCATATTTTCTGGGGCAGCCTGACATTATGTTTTTATTGGTGATTGCCACAACTGTTGAATAAGAATCATTAGATTTTTTTTATGTTTTTGAAAAAAACTACCATACTTTCAATAAACAAATAACTTAATGACAGCTCTGAAGAACTATTTCATTCATTCACAACTAAATAATGCAGTATCTAGTCACAATTCTAACAAAAAAACTAGCTAAACGAGATCAACATTGATAAATGCTTGATCTTAAACAGACATCCAATTTGGAAATCACAACAAAATCCACCGAGAAACCAAATCATCTTTTAAACAGGTGTGAAAGGAAATTATTTTTGCTTACAAGATGTCATGATAGCTGTAGTAATGATCCAACTCACCATACATCTTGAGCGTCCCATGGTGTATCTCCGAGACGTTCATGTCAACCAGGCGATGTATCCCAGTCTGACAGGCTCAGGGGAGTGTTTCAGCACAGGATGAGTGAAAAGCACATGAGATTCAATGTGAGTTTTAATGCTCAGGCTTAATCCCCAGTCAGCTGGGATTCTCCACAGAGCCAAAGTTCAGCAGCTTTGTATGAAAATGGGTTGTGATGAGATGTTACACGAAAACTGCTGCCGTGTGTGCAGAAAGACTTATCAGCATGATTCAAGTGCTTTTTAATACTCCTCTTTAATATCAATTCAGTTTCACAGACACAGAATTAATAGAATTTTAAATCCACTTCAATAAACCTGGGGTGACATCTACTTCAGTGGGTAAATGTACAATGAATAATAAGTCAACAGCAGCCACAAAATGATTGAGGTCTTTTTTTTTAGTTATCCTTCAACAGTTCCACAATAGTCAGTGTCATACATGATCCTACATGTTTAGCTCTCTGACCTGCGGTCAGACTACAACAGTATTTACTGTTAACACAAACATCTATTGTTACGTAAGAACCTTGAAGAGAAAAGGCATTTAATTGTAAAAACTGCAGATTTAATAACACGTCAGGGAGGTAAATTTAGCTCAACTCTAGATAAATCTACAGCGACTTTGCAGAGATACTATTCATCATCACTTATGATATAATTCAGTGAAATGTATTTTTTAAACAATAACTCAATCCCTACTGTAAAGGTCAGAGACTAGGACACACATTTAAGGATTCAAAGGCAGCGAAAAATGTGTTTGAGTACAAAGAGGATTACTGTCTGCTGAATGGTTAAGTGCCAGATGATGTAATTCTTCATATGAAATGAACTTCACACAATAAAAACGTAAATACTGTAAAGTGAAGCTTATATGCTTTGCTTAAGTTCATTCGCCCTATTTTTATTGTCACTTTTATGTCCACTCTTTTCAGTCAGATTGCTTTTGCTTTCAGTGTTAAAAAGGATTAAAAAGGACGCTGTAGCCACAGCAACACTGAGCACAGACATGCGTTAAACATACAGTGTAAAGTACAAGGTCAGCTCATAGTCTGATTACATTCACATCCTCTGACAGAAATTATTCACTACTTCAGATTTTAAGTTGTCTCGACAAACAATAAATAATTTAGAATCAAACATATGCACTGGAGTATCTGAAGAAAACAAAACAGAAAAAAATAAACAGAAATAAATGGGCTAAAGTGAAAATGACACAATATCAAAAATTATGTACTGAATCTGAACTAAACTATTCATTACGTGTGAAGACATAAAGGTAAAGATCATTTCCTAGTTTATACATTCTGTTGTCTCTGTGCCAGTTGATGGTGTTACTGCGGAGGCACTTTACCTGTTTCATAACGGTTTCATATTAAAACAGTTGTGGTTAACTGTTCAAAGATATTGGGGCTGTAGAGGAGAGGTGATGAAGAGCGTAGACAGAGTGGAAAAGAACGGCAGGAGTGATTTATGACGGAAGGTTTACATGATAATAGCAAAAAAACATTTGGAACATGTGGACTGGAGACAATACAGATGACAAAAAGACAGCAGATGGAGCTGGAGGTAAAGATGTGCATCGGGAGTGATGAAGATAGACAGGATTCGGAATGAGTTTATTAGAAGGACAGCTCAGCTTGGAAGAGTAAGAAAAGTAAGAGAGGCAAGGTTGAGTTGGTGTAGATATGTGGAGGAGAGATGTTGGGCACTTTTTACATTCTCACATAAATAATTGCTGAGCAGACAACAAATTAAAACTCGTGTAGAAAGTCATAACACTGAAATTGTTCAAAGAGGCCATTTGTTAGATGAGTATGTAAATGACTGGATTTTAAAAAAAAAAAAAATTTTCATATAACTTGTCATATAACTGGCAGTTTTCTTATATTAACATTTCAGTGACATAATGTCTTTCAGTCTGCTAAAGAAAATTCTTTTGTAGTAAAAATAGTTTGTTGTAAAAAAAATTACCAGATTTTCTAGTAATGGTCGTGCTTTTAATAGTTCGTGAAAATGATTTTACATTTTTTAATGACAAAATCTATTTGTTGTGTGTGTTGTCAACAATCATAAAGACAAGTACCAGCTAAATAGTTGTAGTGTCTGTCCATTCAGCTAAAGTAAATGCTGGCTAGGAAAGCTGATCCTCATATTGCTTTCTGAAACAGTCTCCAGCAGGGAAGAAGTCCCAGCAACGCTCCTGGTACATTTTCCACACGTATGACTCCTAAAACAGAGAATGTAAGAACAAGAATTTAAGAAAGGACACAGAATGAGGCAAGAAACTAAAAGCAGAAGACTTTGATGAAAAAAAAATGGACTGACCTGTCCAGTGTGCTCCGTCTCATCTTTGTTGATAAGGTACATTAAGAAGAACCTGAAAAACATTTATATGTTAATATTTTCTCATTTGCACATACTGTACATGCATCCACAAATGCAGTGTAACACAGAGGAGGTACGCTCACATGTAATTGGCCAAGTTGTGCTCATCAAAAGTGTGGGTCTCAAAGCCATGAGGTGTTGTGTCAAAGTAGTCACTTCCGATGCCACATATGAAGCATTTTGTCTGCAGAAAAATTAGTAATGTGGATTAAAGTCACCATGCTACATAAGATACATCAGGTAAAAGAGTCAACCTTAAAGTGTTATACCTCCATGTCTTCCTTGACCTGCTCTTGTTGGTCTCTGAGTTCTCCAAAGGCATCAATGATCAGACCTGCAGTATTTGTGCAATAACAATGTTGTTAGAGACGTTTACAATCTGTAAAGTGCCAAACGCATCTTAAAATTCCTTTGTCCTGTCAACAGTTTCAGGAAAGTCTTCAAAAGATCCTGTTCCTTTCCCTTAGTTCACTCTAATGACAGTACAGTACTTAATAGCATCAAATGAGTAGCATGACATTTTAAAATCATCTTCAAGTACGGCATTGTCTTTACCCTGAATAATGGCCAACAGAATGACAATGACGAAGAAGAAGAAAGTGATATCAAAGACCACTCGATAAAGCTCGTATTCATCTCCAGCAGGATCCTCGATCTCATCTCCGATGCCTCCACCAGCACGCACACCCACGTACATGTGGAAAAGGTAACACTGTGAGGGGAAGAAAAAAAAACATCATTTGGGAATTGTTGTAGCCATAAAAGTATGACAGTGCACATGTTTAAATCAAAAGTAACTTACAGTCATCATATCATCACATTTCATATCTGGTTCATCTTCATCCTCGCTCTTGTTGTAAAACTTGCGGAAGAAATTAAAGGCAACTACAGTGTAAAGATACACAACCACAGCCAACAAGCCCACTGTCATCATGAGCTACAAGAGACGAAAAGGAAATATAGTTAGTACATTTAAACTGAGGCACATTTAGTTCTGTTGTTCAGCTTTTTCTGCTCTTGCCTGTTTGCCGTTGTGTGTGACTGAGGACAGGATAGTACGGAGAGTCTTGACACCCATGGCAATGTCCAGCAAGTGACAGGCGAAGAAGAAGTTGTTGTAATGCCCAAGCAAAGACATCACCAGGTACCAACACAGATAAAGGAAGGTCTACAAAGAGATGTAGTATAGTATAATATAGCGCAGTATAGAAGAACATTTTATTGTATGGTTTAGTGTGTAACATATAATATAGGTTTGCTTACACCGTCTGTGAACACAACACCAAATTTCCAGAGCTGGTACTTGATGTCAATTGAGGTCACCCTAAAAGACAAAATAATGGTTTGTATCCATTCGAAATGACTTGTTTCACTTTGGAAGAACAACATCTAATGTGCACTACTGCTCATGTTTGTTGGTTAAATATGCAGTATACCATGCAAACACAGAGTTATCAGGTTCCTCCTGTTTCTTCTCATGTTGTTGGCTCACATCCAGGGAGGCTAAATCAACACCCAGAAGTTCAGCGATTCTTTCTCTTCCATAAATGTCGCCATACTTATCCAGAACCTGGACACAAACATAACATTGCACATTAATGTGCTCTACTGAGCACATTTCAAAACCACCACAATCAAACATCACTAACCTTTCGTTTGACAAATTTATCCCAATAGTTGTTGGGGAAAGAACTGTGAAGAAACGGGACACAATTATTAATGGAAATCGACTTCCGTTTGGCAGTAGTTAAAAGCGTCTGCAAAGAGGCATATTTCTTTATCCACATACGGTGTATTCAGGACTAGTCGGTCCCACTGGCCCTTGATATCATCATCCTCAGGCTGCTCTGTAATGTAGAGGCCGTCAAACTCCAGCTTTCTTGCAAGTTCTTTCTCCCTTTTAAAGATCACCAGTGGAATCTGACAAAAATCATTGAAAATGCTCTTTAATTGAGTTATGCCAGTTTGTTTGTTTGTTTTTTTGTTTTTTTTTAAATCCGTCTATAATTTTAAATGTAAAGAGGCATTAAGATGAAACAATTCATTCTTTTTACTGTGTGACAAATATACCTTCAGGCAGTTGTAGCCGATGATACAGATGAATGAAATGACTGTGTGCAGGATGGCCAGAAAGGCTAATGTGGGCTGCATGTATCCAGTGCTCTCCTCTAAATAGAAATAAAGCGGAACATCTTCCTCATCCTCATCTCCTTCATTCATTCCAGATCCCTCAGCCTCTTCTCCTGAGCCTTCAAACAACCCAGAGCCTTCGAAGAACCCGCTTCCCTCTGACATTCCAGATCCTTCCATGTCCTCAAGCTCAGGTGGAGTCTCAGACACCTAAACACAACAGGACAACGTAGAGATAAACCTCACCTGAGGCTCAGACAGCTCACATATAGTCCATTAAACAAAAAAGATTTTAGCTCAGTTATGAGTAAGCTTTTGACACAAGCATGTTACCACAAGAGAATAACTCAAAGACATAATTGTTTTTACCTTGTAGAACAGCAAAATGAAGTTCAGGGCAAATGCAAGGAAGAGAGCCAAAAAACGCAGGTTGTAGAAGTTTCTGGAGAGGTAGTTCTAGAAAAGAGAGATACATTTTTTAAAGATATTTTGTGAGCAACATTAAAATTATGCTTGCAAATCAACTGTGAAACAATACGAGCAAATGTGTCACCATAAATTTGTTTCTTTGAGTTTCCAGCTCGGTCCAAATTTGAAAACCGCCTTGCTTTTTCTGCTTCTTTTCTTTTTTTGACGCCGCTTTCTTTGGTTCTACTGGTTGTTCCGTCTCTTTGCTCTGGGATTCTTTCTCTGCTTTCTCTCCATTTTCAACACTGAAAACCAAACACTGTAGGGTTACTGCAAAATCATGGTGCAATGCTGCCACTGTTGCAGATGTGGAACCCTTTCTATCTGTATTTCCACACTCTTTGAAGAGAAGCCCCAATTCTTGTGGTACAGTAATGATCTACTGATAATATTGCTGATGGAAATGTATTTTGTAAGTTAGCACAATAAATTTTTAAATGCTACGGTGCAATCCTCTACCGAGCCTTTGCATTCACAACACTGCCAAAAAACCATTCTAAGCCGTTTCAGTAAAATATTCTGAGAGCAAATTAATTTGGGCAAGAAAACAACTCAAGTCTCTCACTCAGCCTTTTCAGGCTCTGGAGGAGGTTCTTCTACAGGAACAGGTTCAGGTGGTTTTTGGCTGGCCTCCGCCTCTTCTGGTGGCTGGAACAAACATCCACGGTTATTTTTTACATTTTAGAGAGATATTTGTCATTGAAGACAGTGTGGGAAAAAACTAAGAGACAGACCAATAACAACCAGTAAATTAGCTAATATTTCTGTACAGTTTTATTCATGTAGAGTACAAATATAACTCACCATTTTTCTCTTTGTTATGGGAGTTCCCTCAGGAGTTGGAGGTTCAACAGGTGCCTCCACACCCATGTCTCCAAGTCCACCTGGAGCATCGATACCTGGTATCCTTCCGCCCTCTTTTTCCTGGGTATCCTCCTCTTCCTCTTCTCCACTCCCAGTCTCACCAGTGTCCGTTACCCCTCCAGTTTCCTGTTCTTCCCCTGTCCTTAGCTCCCCAGGTCCATCTCCATGTACATCATCCTGTGTGGGATCTGGCATACTTGCTAGTATCTCAGTCACGGTGATGTTTTTAGCTCCCTCCACCAAGCCACCTCCAAACAATGTTTGCCAGATGATCATAAAGAAGCCTTTGCACACATTGTAAATGAAGTGCAGTATGCTCATTAGGATGGTCCAGAAAAAAGTGGACAAAGCCACAACAATCTCTTTGAAGGTCATCTTTCTCACTCTGCGATACTGTCTGCGAAGGTTACGGAAAGTGAAAATGCTGAAGAAGCTTAACATGCTGTTTATAAAGTCTGCAAAGGCAGAGGTGGATTCAGGCTGCACTTCCTCTCCATTAATGTCCTCATCTCCTCCTCCACCTGCTCCCCCACCTTGTCCTCCCTCACCTCCACCTTCATCTCCTTCATCATCTTCTTCGCCTTTTTCCTCTTCCTCCTGCTCGGAAATTTGTGAAGCTATATTCATCTCAAAGATGGTATCTTCACAGAAGTTGACAAACATCTCCATCTTCTCTGACTCACCACCCTCATTGACAACGTCAAAGATGAACTGCCGTTTGGACTCTCTGACTTGTGGCATTTCCCACTGTCTGCGGTTCACTTCACTGATTTCAAAGTAGATGCGCTCAATCTTTCTGCTGGCTCCCATTATTTCAATTCGGCCCAGGAATGGACGGAAGTAGTTCAGCACACTCTCTGCTTGTTCTAGGAAGTTCTGTAGCCTGGTGTCATGGGGAACATGCTCAGACAGGTTGGTGAGCAACACGGCAATGTTGAAGCCGATGTCTTTGGCAGGTTCCTGGAAGCGACTGGCAAACTCCTCATAGTTGATCATGTCATTCTCATCTGCTTCTGAGCAGGACAAAAGAAACTGGATCTCTGAAGGAGAGTACTGTTTCTGACTGTCCATGGCCTTCTGGAAGTCCTTCTTGGAGATCAGCCCACGAGGGTCCGTGACGTAATCACGGAAAGCATCTGAAGCCACAATGTCTTTCAGCTTGAGGAACATGTCAAAGAACTTGAGTATCATCTCCACATTGCTGGAGGACTCTACCAACATGTCTACCATCTGGCGGGCAATTGTACCATTTACAATGTTTCCTGAAAGAACACAAAGTAAAATTAAAAGTTTTGAAAAGATGCAAAAAGATGAAAATTGTTGAAAACTAAACAGATCAAATTTGTTTTACCCTCTAACAGGGACAGCAGCATAACGACCATGTCTTTCTGTAGGTCAAGGAGCTCCTTTAGCAGGCCAATCTGGCTGGAATCCTATGACCACGAAAAGAGCGACAAAATCTTACAGTAATGGCATCAGATTATTAGAGGTTTGCATAGGTTTATAGAGGTGCAATAGTCATTGGTCAAGTTGAAAACACAAATGAAAAGTGTCAAGAGTTATCACACAAAATTATTTCCACATATAGTAACCAAAATACTTGTTATGATGAGGTGTACATTCAAAATACTGTGTATTGCATACAATCACATTCACAACAAAGAAAATACGTTAATTATCCAAACCCTCATGCTGAGATGATGTGTAAATGGTTTGAGAACACTTCAAAATGTAAACTTTTAACCAGTCTCTTTCGGCTTCACATAAATTCTGGTTTCTACACATTTGTACAATATTTTTGTGTACATTTTTTTATATATACTGTATGTACAGAAAAAAAAAGAAAATTTACTATTTATTACTTAAATGTCTGTTATTCCTATCTGAATATTGAACTACTAATAAAAGCTTATTGACAGTTAGCATTAGGATTAATAGCTGAAGCTTATACCATATATACAATATTTATATATATGTTATGAACAGTGTTGGGACAGCTTACTTTGAAATGTAGTCTGTTACTGAATATAAACTACATGGCATTTTTTGTAATTAAAATGTAAGTGAATTACAAAAAATGTCATCTAATCTAACATGCAGGATGCTGTTTCTATTTGTATGTTTCCATTCTGCTGTTTTTTTTAACCAAAGGCCATTTGGAGGACTTTATTCTTGTAATGCAAGAACACTTATTCAGGATGCTCATCTTCCATTTCTAACGTAAATCAAGATGAATTATAACCCCTTTATCCATGAAATATCATGTAAACTAGCATTAATTAAGCTACAAAGGAACACAGGCAACATTTAAAAGAAGTCAAATCAAAATACCCGTACAAAAACTAACAAGTGTACAGCTGTAGTGTATTGTTTTTTTTTGTTGCTGTTTTTTTTTCATCAAAGGCCATGCAAGCCCGCAATCTGCAATGATTGTAGTTACTCATTTTTGTAATCTGATTACATAATCCTGATTACATGCAATCCATTACTACCGACCCTGGTTATTAATATTATGTTAATTCAAAGCAACACAGAAGCCACAAAGCAACACACCACAAATGAAAGAATGATGGTAACAGAATCAAAGTCTCTGTTAAATGTGTGCACACAAAATGGATGTCACATTAAAATGTATATTCCAACACCAAATAACCTCATATTAAAGTGTAAACTCCAACAGTGGAGGTTAAAAATCAGTCTCTCTCTCATGATGTTTTGTAGTCACCTGCTTCTTTGTTATGAATTCATTTATTCATTAAACAAAACCTATGTTTTTTATTAAAATACTGGTGGTTGCATAAAAAGGAAAAATGCTTTTTGATAAGAAGAATACGGCTGTTGTGGTACAGTAACATAAGCAGGCGAAGGGTAAGGTTTAGGTTTCAAAAAGAATTTGAATACATTGATAAAAAAAGACAAATATCTAGTTTTAAGGAGAAAAAGGTTCCATATGTAAATAAATGTACTGCATGGCATACGATAGTTTTAATTTGGATCTAAAAATACGTTTCTCCATTATTACATTATTGTATTTAATTATAACAATGAATGCATGTTGCAGATTCATTCTCTGTTCTTCAGTTTAATAGAATTTGCCATGATTATATCATCTTTTATTTTTAGCATATCATACCCAAAAATATTACACTACACACATACAACAGTGAAAGGATGCTGTAGATTCAATCTGCTTTGTCACTTCAAAAAGGATCCCCCTAAAAAGTAAACCTTTCAACAAAGTTGCTCACAATTATTGCCATTTTTTGAAATGTGTCTTTGAACAAATGACTAAAATGAATCTGCTTTGAGTTGTTTGACATTACATGGATGTGGTTGTCAAGATATCACAGCTCAACACGTCGCTGAAGTATCTGGTTTTAAAAACTAAACTTCTATCTTATCCTCACTTTGCTTGGAAAGATACTGAGCTTAGCATCTAACAGATTTCTGGCTCTATCTGAGTCCTGTCTACAGTGGAGGATTCACAATATCATATTTTCATAATTTACAAACAACTGATTAAACCATTTCAAATCAATTTCATCTTTAAAAGCAGGTGGATATAAAACAGCCTGATAAGAGACATCATTACCAACATTAAATCAATTAAAAGCTAGTAAACACAATATCACATCAATAAATGAATAAAGTGGATACATACTTTACCCTGCATTGACCATGTGGAAGACAGTTTAAATAATAGATAAATTATTCAGTGGTTGAACAATTAAAACATTATTACATTTTACATACATACTTTGTGTATGACAAATATCCCCTTTTGTTTGCCAGTAAAACAATCTAACAATTTACTTTACACCCTAAAAAATACTTCACATATTTTACATACTATAATAGAATTAGCGTTTACTTTTTGGAATCAGACATTTAAAATATGTCACGTTAACTGCTGTGCAATAGTATTTCAAATATAATGACAATTGTACAAACAGAGCAGTTGATACTTGTGAGAACATCAGGTCAAGAAGGACAGCGCACAGGAAAGTAACATTTTGTTAGGTGCACCATAGTGTTAGAGTATGTTGAGCTGGAAACTGATGGATGGAGTATGGCTTGTCTCTTGAACATATGATTAAAGGGTTACGCATGCAAACACTATGCTACTAACAATAACAGTGTGTTATTAGCCTCAGTCATCCACAGAGCATGACTGCACTATGCAGAGTGGAAAAGTCATGAGAATTCACTCACAAGTATTTTGACCTTTCATTTGTAGCTCTAGTGGCAAAAGTTGCACCATACGGTCTGAAATTAGTTCCACACTTAAAGCCAGCCTGGTTTGTTAAATAGTTATATGACCTTTAATAATGAAGTACATACATTTTATTATACAACAAATATATGGTATAGAACCAGCTTGAAATGGTTATTAGAAAATATGTGTTACCTTAAATGCACACTGAAGGTAATGTTTTACAGCAGAAATTTTGACTTGTCAGGAGAAAAAGGTAATTAACAATACTAAGAATGGCTCTGTCCTATTTAAGTGTCCCAGCGAGCCATGACAGTTGACAGTGAGGCAGCAAGCACAATACCAGGACCCCAAAATGGAATTTAGCCATTGTTAATTTTATCTTTTACACTTATTCCTACGGTGACATGTCAAAATGTCTTCATTGGATGTGATCATTTGGAATTATAACAAATGTTTAGAATGACTTTGAAACCAGACTTTCCTGGAGTTACAAATAACTGGTGCAAATACTTATAGAATGAAGAAATCCAAAGTGACTTTACTCTCTAAATGTAACATTCAGGCACAGCTTCTGCTCACTTATTTACCAAAATTTTGCAAGCATGTTTACAATGAAGCTTGTGACAACACAGTTTCTTCATGCACAGGTAAGGAGCAGTTTGTATGGTATGTATCCTGTACAGGTGAACTCCGCTGAACATCTGTGGGAAGACATTCCTTAGGGCTTGGTAATGATGGGGTGATTCTGTACCCTCCCACTAACGTTATTCAAAGTAAGGGAAAAGTTCAAGCTCACTTCTCCAACCGTTGTCAAGTGTTTGCTCAAAGAATTGAAACTTTGGATTTGTTTGGTTTCTCTGTATACATTTTGTAAGGTCTTTCAGTTATAATGTAAAGTGCCTTGAGATGACAAAGGACTGAACTGAACTTTTTACACTCATACTGATAACCACTGAGAGCCAAAGTGAAACATAACATGAACATCAATGCAATGATGGGGAACAACTGGCTCCAATGGTTACCACTAACTTCTGTTATAGTCACTGACAATAAAATGTGTCATGAGATAAAAGTTGTATGATTGATTATTGTGTCAGTGTTTGCTATAAAAAATGTAGATTTGATGTCTGGGAGCTCAATCCACACATGAAGCTGCAAAACTGAGGCAAAATGTTTCATTTTATGTTTACAGCAAACAAATACTTTAAATTTGTAAAGTACAATGAATTAAATCTTCTGTGTGTACCTGTGCCAGCTTCATCATCATGTGGGCAAAGACATGAAGGAACCCGACAATAGCATCCCACAGCCTGCTGTGAGCCAGGGACTGCTGGTTGCCTGTGCATGGGCCCTAAAGAGAGAGAGACTGTGTGTTACACCCAAAATAAACAAAACAACCATCCAGCAAAAATGCCGAATTCATTCAAATTTTACCTGAATGTATTCAGTTAGACTGTTGAAAATCTGTTTTGCGACTGTCATAGCTTTGGAGAAATTTTTTTTGCCTGGTTCATCGATGACATCCTTGCCAGAGTAATACCAGTAGAAATCACTGATGGACTCCTAGATTGAAAACATGGGAGGTAAGAAGAGTATTCCAGTACCATACTTTATGGTTTATGTGAAAATATGACCAAAATATCATCTTTGAAAGCTAAAAAATGACTACAGATTCATTACTGAAGGCAAAGTTGGATGTGTACAACAAACCTGCTACACAATCAATACACATCCTGGTGTGCATGTAGCTTTAAGACATTATATTCTTCAAAATGGCCTTCAAAACTTTTTATTTCAATCTTTATTAGGTGCGCCATCTGCAGGCAAAATTATTGTCAAACCTGCAGTCGAAGAAGGTAATCTACAGTACAGATGATGATGTTGATGGTAGTTGTGCTGCCTGTCTGTGTCCGCAGATAGTTCTGAAAATCTGCAGCAAAACAGAGATCATTTTGATTAACAACAGTTTACAATGGTTATTTTTAAAGGTTTTTTTCACTTGTTTTGAGTCTTCTCATTTGATATATGAGTAATTCCCACCATTATTGTGACCTTCACAAAGCAGCTGCAAAAATCGGAAGAGGTCACAGGTGAACTCGTCATCTGCCATCACTTTCTCATCTAAAAGAAGGCAAAGAAAATGAGTGAGGGTGCTAAATTCAAGCTAGATCAGACTACATACGATGATAAGAAGTCGCATCGGTAATTACTAAAATAGTTTGCCTGACTATAAGCAGTGTGAGGATAATAAATAAAAATCTTTTCTCAACTTACCATGTTCTCTAAATGGATTTTAGTATCAGGCACTGCAATAACCACCTCTGACTGAGTGTTGCTTGTTACATTAAATTAGAGAATGAGTCACACTAAATTGTATAAATAATATTAATAAAAGAAATACAAATGACTGTGTTTGACAATGGTGTGACACACAATCACATATCAAACAACATACAGGCGACACCAGCATCACATGCATACACTTAATGTGAAAACAAGTTGACAAACTGACACAGTAACAGACATACAGTCACATTAACAACATGAATAAAGAAGACAATAACAGTGCATTGTTGTACTGGTGGGCAGAAAAGCAATAAAATTATGACTTTGCAGTATTCAGGGGTGAACTGATTTACTTGTGGCAATGTACTGACACAGATTTTTATAAATTATACATGTGAAAACTTAGAAGAGAAAATTAAATTTGTGTGTCATTCCATTTAGAAAACAACTGCACCCTTTCAAATAGGGATATATATATATATATATATATATATATATATATATATATATATATATATATATATATATATATATATATATATATATATATATATATATATATTATAAGGTATATGACATTACAAGATTTCTTTCTTTGTCTTTTTGAATCCCAGTCCACCACTGGCTGCAAAAAATACACACAAACACAGAATCATGCAGCAAATACCAACATAGCTGTAGTGCAGCAGAGTTAAATGTCAGAGAGGTTGGGGCATTGTCCATCAACAATGTTGAAAGGAATCCAGTGCATGTGACAGTATATCAAAGGAAGGACCACACAGTCTTTAGTCAGACAGTGTTTGATTAAAACTCATGACTTGTATTTGTTCAAGTTCAAGTTAAGCTGGTATAAACAAATTTAAAAGAACAGTCTTTTAACTTTTTACATTTCAGTGCTGAAAATAAACCACTGATAGATTCATGTGTGGTGAGAATTTTAAAGCTTGATGCACTTCGGTTATTACAAGTTGCAACAATTTTTCTTGACATGTTTCAAGATAATAACAGCCTCTCTATAAATCATGTGACTGAAAAATTTGTAAGAAGTTATTAGGGTCGAGGGATGAGGGGCTCTATCACTATTGATGGCAAATATCAGTCATCATATATCACTGATGATTTCAATACCTCATGAGGGATTCATTCACAGTTTTAGTAGTTTTTCATGAGCAAGAAAGGCCAGATTCCTTTCATTGCTTTTTGAAATAAAAAAAAGACATGTGAGGAGGGGCACAAGCTATGAACAGGAAAGATGGACAGAGGCATCCAATCCTCTCTTGGTGGAATTTCAGTGTTAGAAAAAGAAGTGATGGCGCAAGAGGGACAGCGGAGAGATAGAGGAATAAGAGGGCAGAGAGGCAGATGGACAGAAACATGATTTACCCCGATCTAGGTTCAAGTCTGAGGACCATGAAAGGAGGGACAAGGGAGAGGTGGCAGTGATCGTGGGGAAGGGAGAGAGGATCAGTGTGTTGACAACAGTAGAGGACTAAGAGATGAGGAGGGGGAGATTAACAACATTCCATGGCAAATTCATTCAGGTAGAATTTCAAATTAACCTCCAGAATTAGATGACAAAAGTAGGTGATGTCCAATAGGCATGTCATACTACAAGACATACACAGGGAAAAACTTACACTAATTTAAGTTAAATTAAAAAAAAATCCCTCAAATGGAATTCTTCAACAGTTATCCAAGTGTTAATGATACTTCATGTTAGGAAACTAATCATTCCAATTTGTACAGTAATGTCACAGATGGAAAGCATTTAGAGGAAGATGAATTAATAGATGCTCAAAATGTCTTAAATCTATTCATTAATTCATGTAGTACAGTGAATAATGGTAACATTTGGTACTCATTTTTGAGCTGAATCATTTTTGCAATTAATTTCTGTCAACCTTTCAAAACTGCTTTGAATGTGTTCACTTATGTTGTTGTGGCTTACAAAGAACAGCAAATAGGTCTATAGTATATACATTTGATTCCTCATTCAGACAAAACGTGCACCGTCTTCACTCCTATCCCGTCACTGTGGACTGCAATTATCTTTGATAATCTGTCACGTAATTATTATAATGAACAATAGCTGCAGTGTCATGTTTTTCCTGCCAAATTTCAGGAGAGGAAATTGAGTATGGAGACTTACTGGTGCCTTCCTCTGAAACCATGCCCAGCCCCTCTGCCTTGTTCTGCCTCTCAAAGGCATTGAGGTCCAGGACACTGCAGAGAGTACAAAGTCATTTTAACTTATGCTCTCCCTACTCTTCAACTACATACATAAAAATATACTTCACTTAAAAAAAACAAACAAAAAGAACGTGCTCTGTGACTAAAAACTGACCAGCAAGTCTGCATCAATGCCTGGACACTCAAAAAGAAGCCTACGTCCTTCTTGTCCTTCAAGTACTCAAGCATTTTCTGACAAGAAAGTGAGAGTAATTTGTGAAAAGTGCTCCTTTACAAGTAACATACTGCAGATTTTAAAAGGCACGATCTTAAGAGTTTGCTCCAGAACACATACCCGCTGAACTTCACTGTTTCCGCCATTAAGGATAGAAATACCCAGCTTGAGCGTCGTTGATACCATTGGGCCGGTCTCACCTACAGGAAACAAGAAACCAGAAACTTAGTGAAGGATAAACTAAATTACAGGCAAAAGTGTTGAGCAAAGATAAGGAGAAAGATCACCTTTGCAGGCACTGATCATTTGCAGGACCATCTCAGCAGCACCACGATTATGAAGTCTGGACTGCTGGTACAGGAGCCTTTGTTTTTCCATTTCTTTTTCCTGTGGTGGACACAAACTTTATCAGCGTTTGGTACTGTTATTTTTAACACAGAGAATTTAAATAGATAGGATGGACTCTGGATGTCAGGTAATACATAATATCTATCTATCTATCTATCTATCTATATATACATGTATGTATATATATATATATATATATATATATATATATATATATATATATATATATATATATATATATATATATATATATATATTATTTACATATATAGATATATATCATTCACAAAGTCCATTCTATCAATTTATATGCTACACAATAATTCACATTCACTCACCTTTCGCACAAGTCCCTGACTCTTTACCTAAATAGTCCATAACTAAACACATAAAGCTTATTAATTCAGAAGTTCTGTAAATTACTTACCTACTAATAAAACTGATACCAATTCCTACAGTTTCTCTATGGTTTAAATCAAAATATTCCGACGCACTGCGCATCTTCTGTTTTCTTTCTTCTATACTAATATTTCTCTTTTCTTACAAGCATTAGTATTATGGGTTGTCACTGTGAATTTAAAGTCTGGCCCTTGCACACATTCTGTCACCTCACTTCATTAGTCATGGAGTTGTTACACTACTTCTTCACGTTTGCTGGCTGGAGCAAGCGTTAGACTACAGGAAACGGCCCCATTGGCTTAGCATTTTAGCCATACAGCTCACCAAAGTGTCTTAAATGCAGCAACCCTGCAGACAAGACAGTTTGGAACGAAGCTGAAGTCCCTCGGTATCAGAGATACTTCTCTGGCATTCACAGCAATCTGTCAAAGCAGTTTAAAATATTTTAAGAAAATCAATTAATTAAATATGCTTTGCTTTGGCTTTAAATGGCATCAATCTCTAGTTGTACCAATGTGGTTCTTTATGCATAAAGTTGAGCCAACTGGGAATGACATGCCATTTATAGAGAGAAAATAGCTAGCAAATGACTATCTCTGAACGTAGAGGACAAACTGGCATTCCTCTGTTCAGCCACATCACAAATCAACTTGTAGCATCCCACATAATAACCCTAAAACACCACCACCCCCCTCCCCAGCGTCCCTCCCTCCCTTCCCACACCCAACCACCCTCCTGCCCACCCACATATGCCTGACGGAGCTCTACCCACTATGTGTCGTGCAAATGGACCTCAAACTTAAACTGCTGTCCCTGGCTCTTTTACTACCTGATGATTATAAATGATGCACTATATGATGTACGTGAATGGACTTTTACAACTGCGACTATGTGTATGAATATACATATATATATACTTTTAATTTTCTACACTGGCTTTCACTGTAGTCTGTCAGTATGCTATGTGAGTGAGGGAAGGGAACATTGATCAGTAACATTCAGTTAATGAAGCCTGGTGTTATGGAGGTGAGAAGAGTTACATGGAATGATGAGGAGAGAGACAGAGAGAAAAACAAAAGGGACAGCTATATAAACTGGGAGGAAGGACATCACTAGTCAATAAGTACATGTTAAATCACATTCACAACATATTTTGACTGGTACTAATTTCCAGGTCGTTTGTCTTTTGGCATGTCTAACTCCCCAGTTTGATATGAGCCCTGACACATGTTTTGGAAGCAGTTTTGGATTTATAAATATGTTTTAGTAGTTTATAAAGCAATGATACATGTTGACAAAGCACGAACATTGCTCATGTTTAAACAAAGAAAATCCACAGCGGTTATGTAATAGTACAGTCCCGGTTGCTTCCAGCAGTAAAGTCAGCACTGGGTGTATCAATGAGTACAGTGTCTGAGACTCAAAGTGGACACAAGGAATGTAGCAAAGGCCTGCACAGAGGCAGCTGGCGTTGGCCATCAAAGTAAACCATACAGTATAAAAAGCCCTCCCGGCCTACTCTAGTACTAAGAGCTGTGCAGAGTTGAACTAGAAGAAAGAACACTGTGTTGGGCCTTATGTAGCAACAGGAACATCTTTCTTACACACTGGTTGACTTAATCCGAAGTGACTTTCACTGTCCATCAAGCTAATTTGATAACTGATTTTTTAAAGCAGATTATTATTAGTGTCATGATTATTATTTGGATTATTATTGTTGATGTTAATTCCACATTCAATCTCGTTAGACCCAATCCAGATCCCAGGCATAAAAAGTGTAAACAGGACTAAAAGCTATTTTGAAACAGTCAAAGCTACACTGACATAATTGCAGTGATGTTCAAAACTGAAGTACAGGGAGCATAGTAACTGAGGTCATTGAAGAAAAAGATCTGGATTGGAGCTTTGAGTTTCTCACTCAAGAAACTCACAATTAACGAAGCACAACATACAAACAGAAGAGACAAGCGCAGAGACAGGACAGAAAGAGATAAGGAGACAAAACAAGGACAGAGAGAGAAAGATGTGGTTGTGAAGAAATGTTCCAATGATGACGTCACTCAATGCGTTGAGAGCTACCGCTCCACTGTGTTCCTGGTCCCTAGCCCCTGGCCGCCCATTACCAGTTCTGACTGTCGCACCTCAAAGGACATCTCATCCTCAGCATTTTCCACCATTTCCTCTCCACCTTCTTCTTCCTCATCAATATGACAACTCTAAATAGAGAGGCAAAAGCAAAAAAAGTGAGTGTTTCAAAGTACATGATGCATGTATCAAATCGCAACTCATAGGTAAAATCCTAAGTGATGGCTCACCTTTGCCATAATATCTGCATATGCCATATAAAGATGGTCTGTATCAAGTTTACTGGGGAGAAGAGAAGACATTTGTTGGAGTATGAATAGTATGTCACCAGAGCTACAACGCCATGTTTCTGGATTTCAGTATTGTGGTATTACAGAGGACCTATCTAACCTCTTTTCTGTGAGAGCGGTACGACTAAAATGCAGAATAAGCTGGTGGAGGGGATCTGGCTTTGTTTCCTTCTCCTCTTCTTCATCTCCTTCTTCTTGCTCCATTGCTTTCTATGATGTACAGGAAGAGGGAGGGTGAGTAACAGCACAGAATAAAAACCTGTTCAAGCAGAAACATATGTCAGATGACACTCACAGATAAGTCATCTATCATCCTGTCTTCAAATGAGTAACCCTCAGTGTGAAGCCAGTTGCGTTTGTATCCCTCAAGGAACATGTTTGAAGCTCTGTGCCTATAAACAAAAAACTCGTAGGATTTGTTGCTACTTTGTGCAAATGCAAGTCCAGACACAGATGCAGCTTTCTCACCTGGGAATGTTATATAGTGGTGTCATCCTAAAGCAAGCGACCACAGCCCTGCGTCTCTGCTTGGACAACAATTTGTGCCACACCATCTTCTTAGATTTAAACGGATGCTCCGTCTATTAGAGAACACAGATATTTGCAAAGTGACCAAAATGTTCCAATGGTAGCTTAGTGTGTGCAGCCGAAGTAGCCTTAAGTCTTAGTTAACTTTCCAACTGCTTTCTCCCTCCATTCTTTTTAGGAAAAGTTGTTTCAATTTACTAAAAATTAAGACCAAATGCATTTTAGTGATACCTGTAGTCTGCAAGTTTCAGGCATCCATTTGGTTTACATATATCTATTGTTTTAAGCTCTATTCTTGGGTATTTTTCTTTTCATAGTGTGTACTAATTAGTTGAGATACATTGCTGTATTTCTTGTACAGCAACATAGTATCATTTTGTTTCTCTTTAACGTCTTTGCAACATATTCCTCTTCTACCAAACTCAAAAAATACACACAACAGTAAATGTGTTGTTCTCATACTCTGTTCTGTGGAAACAGAGGATTACTACTCAGCTCACCACTTCAAGGTGGTAGAGGACAGCAGAAACCTCTTGTACTCTCTTGACAACTTTCACCGGAGCATCAGCATCTTCGGCCTTCCCTGCCATCTCTTTGTACAGGGCCATCTGCCAGCGCATGGATGGGTTGTCCACCTTTCCACAACACAGTGATACAGTGATATTGTCTTCTGAACTGTGTCATGACAAATTAGCTCTTATCACAAGTCCAATTCCTGCAAGACTATTGTACCAACAGTCCAGAATTATACCTTGCCCTGAAGATGTAGGTTGTTCTGCAGGAACTCTCTTACTTCTTCATCAGTATCTCTCTGTAAAGTAAAATGTTGTACAACAATTGTCCCCCTCCATGTTACAGTATTCCAAATGATAAAAATAATACTACAGATGTTCACCAGAATCAAATTTAAAGGGAGCAAAAACACTACCAAAGAGTATCGGATCTTGGCCAGGTTGATAAGCTCCTGATCTGCAGGAGAGCACATGTTGAGACCTATAGGGAGCATCTTTTTCAAGGCAGCCACAATAAGTGAAGTCTGGACAGAGTAACGATCTCCCCGTTTCTTCTTCTTGGTACGCTCGGTATCTGAGCCGCCACCCTGCGAAAAGGGACAATAAACCAAAAAGCATTCAAAGTATCCCCTAAAATGCCAGAGGAACAACTACATGGATATAAGGTCTTATTAGTAATAATCTTTTTTTCCTCTTACACAGGTGTGACACTAGCAATACAAGCTGATTTAACATATAGACTACAAAACATAAGAAAAATACATCTGAATATAAACATGAGTTTATCAACAGAGTAAGCATTCATTAAAATTCATGATAGAACTGTTTTAATACTAAGTACTGAACATCTTTCAACCTAAGTTCATTGTACAGTGATTCAAGCTGTTTATTATAATACAACAGTAGATCTTTCCTCGTAGAAATACCCAGAGACATTCACTGAGGAAATGTATTAAACATCTTACTGTCGGCAACGCGTCGTAAAAAGATAAACGCCCATGTTTAAAAGTCAATTTCCGCTTCTTAACCAGATATAAAATCACTGTTTCTCTGAGCTCAGACTGGTAAGTAGAGGGAATAGTGAAATGTGAGGGCGAAGTGGAGATATAGCTGCCTTTGGGAAAGGGAGGCTGAAAGGAATGGGTCTTATAAGAAAGTAAATCAGTGAAATTGCATTTACAACATGCAGCAGAAAACATTTCAATCAAATGAGAACCCGTTCAGCATTCAGCGAACAGGATAGCTAACTAAAACAAACTCATTTGATTGTGAATTAAATTTCATAACAACTGCACCCCTTGATGAGAGATTAAAATATTAGATGAAGTTAGAGAACAAAACTCTTGACATTAGAGTTAGACTCGTTAGTAGCAGGCTGTTAAAATCACACCTACAGTAAAACAAACTGTCTATGGAAGATGTCCCTGTACTCGCCTCCTGAACTCCTGTTTGCTTCTGTGAGAGTTCAGTCCTTCTGTTATCTGCTCTTTCTGGAGTCCTCCAAAATGTGCAAATGGATGTGAGGGCCTACAGTCTAAAAATGCATTTCGGAATATGAATGTTTAGTCTATTAAATTCATGCTCTATGTATAGTTTAGAGATGATTTTTATTTAAGCCAAAAAAGTGGAGATAATAGGACCAGTTCTGTATTCAAGAGTGAAATTGATACTACACATAACCACTCTGACATTACATATATTGTTGCTAGGAAGCACTAGGTAGTTTTTATCGTGCTGTTTGCGGTGGCTCAAGGGTGTAAACCCTTAACTTGCCTTATTAAAATAACGGCTAGATTTTACATGTAGAGTAAATGTTTACTTTCACTAGGGTTCAGTTTTGGTGTGCAAAGTGTCAATCAGTTACAGGATATCCTCACAAATATTGACACAATATATAAACATAATTATGTAAAAACTAAGAAAAATAACATGATTATGCCACCAGAGCAGTTAAAGCTATATTATTCCACTCTTAGTTTGGTAGAGTGCATAGTTAAATAACACTGATGTAATACTAATGGGATGGTAAACTAATAGCCTTGTTTAAAAAGCCAGAGGCTGAGAGATCAAAGCATCTGTTGGTTTTAGCCCTTGATGCACACTGATCCTGTATCTGATGGAAGAAACTGAAATTCATCGTACAGAGGACACAGTCGATACGCTCAGATCAGTCTTCTTGGTGTCATAAGACGGTCGATATCATTCAGATTATGGCCAATGATCTTCTGACACAACTTAACTAGTCTTCACTGTTGTTTTTATAAAAAACAACAGTGAAAAACAAAAAAGAGAGATAACTGCAAAAGTTAACACACATTTAATGAAAGGATATTGGCCCTGGTGTCAAGCGTTGAGCTTGTAATCAGGCAGTGCCTGATTTATATCGGTGCACAAGGACTAGATATGTTTGTTCAACAATTGTTAGAAACTAGAAAAATTCTGACTCATACAACTTAAATGGAAACAGGAAAGAGGCAGAATGTATTTCTAGTGGCAATGTTTTCATTATTTGAGATTGTTGGGGTGTCATGGTCAGACATGTACATTTTTGTACATCCCAGTGCCTGTATGCACTCTATTCTATCAAACAGGAAATACTATCAGTGCCAGATGTGTGTATGTTATGGAAGAGTAGTTCAGAGGAAACAGGGTGCAAAGCATATTGGGAAATATTTTAGATAATAAGTGTGAATTAATGTATTGGTTAGGTTCATGGTCATTTTGAGCACTTCTAAGGACAGAACCTAACAAATATTTCAAAAAAATCTGCTTCAGTGACATTTAGCATCAAGCCATGTGTTAGTGTGAATACTAGGGAGTGTAAAGGAAACTAAACCATGTTCTACTGTGGCATTTTAAGGGAGGAGAGAAGAAAGAGCACAGAGAAGACTAACATCATCCCCTAGTGGCAAAAAGCTACATTACAAAAACCTACAGGTCAACCATCTTTCCATTAAAAGAGACAAAAGGCATACGAGAAGACTCCAACTCAACTATGATCAAAAAAGAGCAAACTCAGTGACAGGATGATGGCACTGTGCTCTCACTGCCACCTTGGGCTGCATGTAAAGCACAGTGCCATGAGCCCGACTCTACAGCTGAGTACTTTCATCAAGCGCCTCCAGACTCCCCCCCTCACACACTGGCAGGACTGGGGATGGCCCGCAGAAGGGGCCTGCCCATTTGTCCGGTGATCCTCAGTGAGAATAATGTGAGTGTCTTTCCCGTGTGAGTATTTATAACTGTTTTATGTATTATTTTGCACTTGGTAAAGTCAATGTAGACATAAATTAATAGTTTTGTGTAAAGTGTGGAGTGTTTCAAAGACTATCAGAAAGTACAGATACCTGAATTAGGGTCTGAAAAAAACTAATGACAACATAAGTGAATGCAAACTGTGAAAACAATCTGCTGTTCCTTTGAAGAAGCGTCGGGATAAGATTTTCATATTCTATTAAGGTAAGTAACTATCATAATAATTCACCATAGGGTTTATTTCACTCATAACAGATTGGAAAGTATTTATGACTTCAGTTGAATGCACAGAAAAGCATTTGTAGTTGCCGATGAATTAATTATCTCAGGTCATGTGTCTCTGAATAAAATATGCAGACCTTTGTGTGGATTACTGAGTATGAGTGGATGGATGTGTATGTGGATCAGATGTGCCAGTGTGCTGGAGAGGTTGATGAAAAGCTCCCCCAAAGTGAGGTGCCATGCGGTCAGCACAGCGGTCGTGCAGAAACAAAGTCTAACCTCTGTGTCCCCGCCCTGGAAACCCAGCCGCAACCCAAAAGAAGAGGACAATGGACAGCCAAAGAGAGAATATCAATAACAGAACTGCTATCCTTGCAAATTAACATCAAATCTCAATAATTTATAGCAGGCTTCACTATGTTTAACCAGGCCCAATATATAGGAATATACAAAAAAGAGAACATACACAAAATCTGGAACAACTAGACTCCTAGGCACTGAAAAAAAAATCATTTATCATGTTGTACCAGGTGAAAATGGCAGATATGAATTATAATCACACGTTTTTATCATTTCCTGAAGCCATTATTCAAAGCATAATACAGTTTCTAGATGAAAAGTTATAACTGGCTGAAAATAGTTCTAATATAACATTTTTTAAAGCACATCAAAAACAGGTACACAAAGAAAGAAATGCATACAGTTGTTTAAAAAATGCCTGCAAGAGTACTAAAAGTGCCTGATTTCAAATGTGAGACAACACCAGCATGGCTGCAGCACTGACTCTGCCTTTCACTGACTCACCTTGCTCATTTTGCTCTTGCTGTCAGCCGTGAGGAATGACATGTTATTGATCTCATTCATCACCACAAAGTTCTGCTCCTCTCGCTTGAAGTTCTACAAAAGAGAAAGAAAAGGGAAACATAAAGTAAAGGATGTGACCTTCTACAAATGCCTTCATTTAAAGGCCAAATAAACATACTTACGTGAGATTTTGACCAGAAAATAAAGACCTCCCCAACCATACGGAAGAGCTCTTCTGCATCTGGATCGGGACATGTCAACCACCTAGCCCTGTAGCAGAACAAATAACTTTAAGATTCCTTAAACATTTGCAAATGAATAATATATGAAAACATAACTTAGTACAAGGCCGGATTCACAGTTCAAAACATTTAACATGATGGTATTTGTAACTTTATTGTACCTGTTGTTGTCCACATAGCGAATAAGTAGAGGGTAGAGGGCATACAAGTCTCTGCAGAGAACAGCAAACTCATCACGTATTGTGCCATCCTCCTCATCTCCCTCTGATTTCCCCTCCATTCGCAGATGGTCCTCCTCCGCCACCACCTTTGAGGTGCGTTTCTTGAGCTTCTCCATTGTTGGGATGAAGTGGGACTTGAGCATTTCTGGCTTTGCCCTGCTGACAATGGGCTGTGAAAACACTGGTAGAGACAAGAAATGGTGTCATCACTTTTACGCAACTTCTCTCATTCATGACACATTCATGGAGTTGAAAACAGTGCTCACCAGCCAACCTCTTCATCCAGGAGGCCTCATCAATACCCAAGTTGTTGACTACAATTTTCATGATGCTGCCCAGCAGCTGATTGAGGTGTTCTGAAGTGACGTCAGTGCAGACTTGGCCCTCCATCTCAGGAAAATTTTCAGGCCCTCTCTCCCACCAGCGGGGCAGATAGTTACACAGCATGGGCAAAGTGATTTCAATCACATGAGGCATCTCAGTGTAACGAGCCCCTGACTCTGCTAAGTCTCCAATCTCCTTCAGCAGAGCATCCAGCTCTGGAATGTCTGGACACAACTCCTGGACCTCATTGGGAAGACCCAAGACTTGAGAATTGATACAAGAAAGGTACAGAAAGAAAATTCAGTAACAAGACTTAACTGGACAGAAAACCAATTTGAGGGAAGGATATTACACTCACTGGCTCTCTCCCTGGGTGTCTTTGTGGTGTAGACAGAGAAAGAATTGAATTCATTTAGATGGGGCTCTAAGTAGGCCACTGGCATAGCTGCTGCAAGGTGAGCCAAACACTCTCCCAAAGCTGGCCTCTGCCTGTTAATGTAAAGGACAGTGCAACAAATGTTCCTAAATGTCTCGTTCTAAACTATTTTACACATTCCAGTACATACAAATGCAGCGGTACCTCTCAACATGTGGATTTTTGACAGTCCCCAGGGAGTAGATGCTACACATGATGCGATAACAGGACATCTGTAGATCATCCACTGTATGCATGCAACAGAGACAGATACAGCACTGTCAGGTCAACTGATCAACAAACCCAACAAATACGCATCATAAGTAAGCACTCACACATGACATCATCTCCAAACTGGTGCTGGGCAATGTGATCAAACAGGGAGGTGAGGACTGGGAGCAGGGCAATGGTCGTGTAGTTTATGTTCTGGGACACGCCTTTCACTTGCTTTAAAGGAGATAAGCAAATGATTAAGGATTTGGATTGGTTATTAGAGGTCGGATATTTAACCATTTGCAACATCAAATATTACGTACCTGATTGCCTTTGGATACTTTGCCCAGTTTAAGATTTTCTACCATCTTTTCTATATCATCAGCAGCACTCTCAAAGAATGACCGCAGCCCTGCTTTTACAATCTCAGGCCCTGACTTCATTACTGTCCTAAAGAACAAATAAGAAAGGTTACAATAAAAAACAGAAAGGTCACAAGAAACACATTAATCTTCTTATAGTTATGAAAAAAAATATTAAACCTTGCATCCAATGATCGTGCCAGAATGTGAAGACAGTTAACAATTGCTGGAGCATCCGTTCCTGCACAGACAAATACAGCTTTGCTTTTATGAGCTTGTTCAAAGAAGCTACATTGCTATATACTGTATATGCAAAAAACAAGAGCAACTATTGTTCTAACTGGGATGTCTGAAAAATGCATTAAGACCAACAGTTAGTGGTGTGAGATACTGTAAGATTTGGTATCGATCTGATACCAAGTTAATACAGGGCCAGTATTGCCGATATCAATACCAATACTACAGAGTAATTTTTTCAGTAGTACAGCTTTAAGCTAATTTTTGCACAGTTACTTTTGTAATGTTCAGTTCTTCGCACCCATCTGGTCCCACCTGGTTACAGGTGAAACACCTCACAAGCTGAACATTTGCTTATCGACAGACATTTACTGATGTTCCCTGAACGCCTCACAGCGCAGACTGCGGTAGATGCTGCTCAGTGGCTGGGTGATCAGACAGATGTGAGAACAAAATTTATTTTGGAAGGAGTGAGATAAAGTGTCTTCATTTCAAAGTAGTCCAAGATGAAAGTGATTGATTTTATCCACATGTTGTTTTCTATGAGCAGAGAAAACAGCGCACATAAGTGCGCTATGTTTTTTAAGAGCGCAGCGCATTTTTAAATTTTAAAGGCCGCAGTCAATTGTTTTCTTATAGTGGTTAGAAGCTAAAAATCATGATTGTGATTAACGGTTATTTAACTTTGTAGCCCTGCTACAGCACTAGTCTTTGTAATTGTCTCACTGGTTTAGTATCTTCCTGCCTGCAGTCTGATAATCAGCTGTGTCTCAGTCGGACTTCTCCCTCTCTGCCTCCTCTTTCCTCAGTGTTGGCTGAGGAATGTACAACAGCTAAACAGCCCATTTTACAAACCAGGCAGGAACAGACTGACAAAGTCACAGAAGAAATTAAAGTTATACTTTCCACCACTATGATTTATTATGTAGCTGAGCCTGCTTGCTTGTTTGTCTGGTGCTGCTGAGTCACGTGACAGTACAACATCCAATCACAAGAGGAGGATTAGCTGCTGCCTCTCAGATGGAGGACTTCTGACAGCCAGGTCGCCTGTTTGTTAAAGCCGTGTCAGTGCAGACATACAGGACAGAAACTGAAACTAAAGTATCGATATCATTACACTGGTATCATTCAATATCAACATCAATGCTAGTATCAATATTATCGATATTTGATCGATCTGCCCACCTCTAAACAGAATACAAGAATGTAGGAGAAACATAGAAAAGACTGAAAAGATTTAGAAAGACTGTTGTTCAGAAAGTGTTATCTTACCAAAGAGAGAAACTCTGTGCCTCACCAAAGCAGACATTTTACAGAAGATACTACGGTGAGAAGGAAAGGAAAAGAAAGGAAAGGAAAATGCAAGAAAAAAGAAAAGCAGATAAAAGCAGGAAAATGTTATTTGAAAAGAATACACAGCACAGCATCTCTGTTTGTTATATCTATGCTAGAGAGAGATCACCTTGCTATCATCTCCTTTTCCTTATTGGAAGAATGTCCGCCACTACCCAGAACTTTCGCAGGTGTGGATAAGAAGTAGAGGCAGTGATTTTTGAAATACTGGTTGATGAGAGGCATCAAGATCTACGAGAGAGAGTTTCAGATGCTTTCTGCACATAGTACATAGTAGTTGGTTTGTCACAATTGTTACGACTCCAGCTTTACACAGTAGTCTCACCTTGGCAAAGAATTTGATTTCCTGCTCATGAGGAGACTTTTCCACTCGCCCACTGCTAACCACAGCCTCTGTAAAACACATTGCAAAATATGTCGCTTCACAATAACATTTCCAGCAAAGACCTACTTTAAGTTACACCAACACAGATCTATCAGATGAGACAATATTTGTTTTTCATTGGTGACACTCATTACCAAGATGAGCGATGAACTCCTGAGCAATTTCCATCCATTTCAGCAGCTTCTGCAGGAAACCAAAGGCAAATCTCTTCTCAATGGATGATATGTCAGACTCCATATCTTTCAGGCCCCTAAAGTCAAACAGAGGTAAATTCTTTATACTTCATGTTTGATTTTATTAAAGATTTCTTCTATGAGTATTTGTGGCACATCATAAAAGGAATAAATTATAATGCCAGTTTCATATTGCTGGAGTTACAGTCCCTGAATAAACTGTATTACATAAAACTAAAACACATTGCCTGCTGCTTCTGTTTTTATTTGTTTATCTTATTTTGCAAATTCATCACTTCATACACTATTTTAATTTAAATTTTAAAAGCACTGCTTG
Source organism: Amphiprion ocellaris (assembly GCF_022539595.1). Lineage (NCBI taxonomy): Eukaryota > Metazoa > Chordata > Actinopteri > Pomacentridae > Amphiprion > Amphiprion ocellaris. Next base: position 13,340,179 of record NC_072779.1, on the reverse strand, counting down.
GTGCATGCAACCTGTCAGCCTGTATTGCATCAGCTTATTTTGATTGCTTTCAACTTGATAAGTACAGATGAAACCCGCTGTGCTCTAATCCTATTTGTGTCATGTGAATAGGCAGGTGAGGATATTTGGTAGGACCAAATAATTAAAATAATAAACCAAAAATATGTAAACAAAATAAATTAAATCTCTGTGTTGGACGAATACCGGCCTCTGCTTAATCTTCTATATAAATGTTTCTTTGTTATTACCTTGTGACAGCATATCCATTAAGCTGCAAGAACTTGAGCAGCTCATAAGCCTTCTCTCTATCTCGTGCCTTTTCTTTTGCTGTCAGAGTATCATAGGGTACCAGCAGAGGATGTGTTCCACCACCTACACAAACATAAACACAACTATTAGGAAAAAGACAACTCCCTCATTTTAATATTTCTTCTTCTAAAAGAATATCTTACCTTTGGCTTGAAGTTCCAACTTTTTCTTTCGTCCCCAGGTGTTATGGTAATTTTCTGCAAGTTGCTCTGCCATTGACTATGAACAGACGTAAACTATTAATACTAATCAGACACTAAGATTATAGCACTGAATGTTCAAAATTTTGCTGTCATACCTGCAGATCTCTTGAAAGAGCCATATGTGAGATATCAATCGGCTGTGGACTGTAGCCATGGCTTGGGTCATAAGTTGCCTAGGACAGAAAGATGATTATATACTGCACAATAACTAACATTGTTGTGAAAACATTTCTAAGTATTACAATAATAATTAAATTGCTCTCTACCTGAGCAGTCTGTGAAATTTTTCGTGATGCAGCTTTCTTCTTCTCTGACTCTTCTTCCTCTCTAGCTTTGTCTAAGGTCCATTCCCATGCAAGCATGGCCTTAACTGACTCTTTGATTGGCCAGCGGTAGATTTCTTTGTCCTTGAAGAGAAGTTAGTTGATCAGAAGGGAAGATAGATGACGTAAAGGTACACCAAGTGTCAGGGCTCCCTCCTCTGTCCCAGCTTCAGCCCCCACCTGACCTCCCTCATCCTCCCTTCTATTCCTCTCTCCATCTTCCTGCTGCAGCTCAGCAGAGCTGCTCTGTCCAGCTGCTGTTCATCACCAATCACTCATCAACGGAACTCGGACAGCTGTGGTGCAGCACACCTGATGATCATCTCCACCATAAAAGCCAGCTGCACACTCCACACCCTGCCAGACAGTAAACGCTGCTCATGCAGTCAGTTGTCTCGCCTTGCACTTTTGCTAAAGTTCTCCATTGAAAAAAGCCTTGCCTAACCCTGTTTTTCCTGTTTAGCTCCACTGACCCAGCAGCCTGGTTCCACCTGCTCTGCCCCCCCATCTCCTGCACTCCGGATCCAGCCCTGACCAGACCTCCTCCCTCCCTCCCTCCCTCACCTTGGACCTGCTGCCTGCTCCTGGATCCCCTACTCGTCGTGGAGGGTCTCTGCCTGCCGTGTGCCCCCCTCGGCTCTGGAAAACACCCCGCCTGTCGCCCCCCCCTGGAACGAGGCTCTCCTGCCCGCTCTCCACCGCCAACCTACACCCACCACGGAGGACGCCAACCGGGGCGCCGGTTCCTGGTACAGTCATCCCCCACCCTCCCCGTTTAGTTCAGTTACTCCAGACATCAGTTTTTCCCACCCTGTCCAGCACTGCCTGAACTTCTGTTTAAATAATAAAATCCACCTTTGTTCTTGCCTCAGCCCTCGTCTGTGTGCTCTCTGCTCGGGTTCACCCCCACGCCGTGACACCAAGATTCAATGCACAGCATGTCAGGGAACCTACCTTCTCTGAGAAAGTTTTGTATGGTCTGAGCATGGGATGGGTTTTGGCATTTTCATCCAGCACCTCACCGTAGGACCAGTTATTTTGAATCTGAAACATACATGATTATGCATTATGTATTGCAGCTGTCAATAGAGTAAGTTAAGAATTATAAATTCTGTGATTTCCAGCACATAATGTATAGCTGCATCAACCTAACCCACAATGTTGAACATCCTGAATTAGCTTAAGATTCGTAATAAACGATCTTGAGTGATTATAGTGACTGAAAACAAAAGTTCTACCTTTTCAAAGGCCCATTTGTCATGTGTATATTCAGCATATTTGTTGATAAAGGGATCCAGTCTCTCAGGAATGATAGTGCTATTGAAAGAAAAATTAGAGTACATTAAGAAAACATTTAGTAATTATTGAACAGGGAAATGTCTAAATTTTTAAAGCACAATATGAGACAACTCCTCTCACTTTGTGGTCTCGACTGGTTTGGGATCAAAGTTTCCCTCTGCATCAACTGATGCTTTTTTCTCTGTTTTGGAGGAGTAGCTGGCGTCCACATAGTCGGGAGGAATGGCTCCAGCAATAGCGCAGATGCATGGCATTGAAATTTTGAAAATTTCAGCATCAAATTTCTGGAATCACAATAACAAAACATCACAATATGCCCATGGATGATCTAATAAACAAACAACTGATATCATATTGCAGGTGCTCCACCTTGTGTGCTAGTGATTCAAAGATCCCCCAAAACAGTTTGCGGGTAAGATGCAGTTCCTCTTCTGATGCAACTCCAAAGCTGGCCCAACCATTAGGGAGGCAATAATATTTCCAACACCGCTCATAGTGATTGGTCAAAAGCTGCAGGATGTATAACAATGTCAAATTAAATACCAGAAGAACAACTGAAATCTATCAAAGGGAAATTTTGATTTCAATAGTTTAAAAAATTTCGAAGCTCCTCTTACCTTGAGCGGCATTTTGGCATACTCATTGAGAATGGGTACATCAAACACCAGCCGCCTGAGCAGGTGCTGAAGCATAGATGGACGCAGATGTCTAAAAGAAAAGTAAACAAAGTTAAATATGAATACAGCAATATTAAATTACACAAAACGCTTACTGTGATGTTAAACTCACTTGCACAAAGCCATGAGGCACTCTTCAATAATGTCTCTTTGGGCCTTTGTGAAAGCTCGTCCACGAGACAGCCGGTAGATTGTGTGCAACATGGAGTCAATCATTATGGCTCGGTGGTCACTGCCAGCAAAGAGTGGGGCACACTTGGTGATGAGTGGCAACACAGCAGAACACAAGTAGCGGTTCAAAGCAAGTGCCATCTCTGTGGTGCTGAAAGCAACCTGTTGGCAAGAAATCACAGCAGATAATGAAATCTAACTGTATACTTTTCATTTCTGCCCCAAACGCCATATGCAATCTGTGTGAACTGATTGAGGCTCACCGTGTCCAAGGATGCAGCAGCCCTCATGTCAGGCAAAAAGCCCACCTCCAGCACGTGGAGCAGGAAATCCTGGTTGTCAATACCATAAACTCTGTCAAGGAACAGCACCATGGGAGCCTTGTGATCTGGCACAAAACTAGCTGACATCTTTGGCTCTATAATGCTGTTGTCTAAGCACAAAAAGAAAACATTTTTGAAAATTTATTGACATTGAAAATCTATAATTGGAACTGTCAGCAGCATACATTACACGCAGTTAATATGTGTAAGAGCTTTAGTCAAGATACTGTCTTTATTAATTAATAAACACAAATAAAAGCCACCTGACAAATTCAATATGGTCTACCAAGGAAAGTGTTTACCTTTCCCAAAAGAAGGAATCTGAACAGGAAGACTGATGACCCCGACCAGATCCTCAATAGGAACCAGCGACCTCAGAATGGCCCTGATCCTCAGAGCCTCACCCTTACCAGCCTGGATCAACTGCAGAGACAAAAGGCCTTTTCAGAAATAGAACATGTAACATTGCTAGTTCATCAGTCTGATAAAGTCATTCAGATACAGGTCACTTTTACATTAATGCGTCTCACACCTTCATTCAGATATACCCACAAGAGGACAGAGAGCTATTCTCACTTAGAAGACACTCATGAATCCTGCTGCTGTTTGATGCTGCAAATATTTAATAAACTCAGAGTGAAGACTGGAAGCAACAAAATAAACTTCAGCTCCTGTTAACGTTTTGTCAAATCCCAGATTATACTCATTTTTGACGAGTCTAAGTAATCTTACCTGTTACAGACTGTCTTCATTGCAATAAAGTTTTATTTTTATTTATTTACTATTACCAAACCAAACCAATCCAAACCAAAAATGCCGAAAAGATAATAATCAGAGCCAAAAAATGATTGCATTTTATTTTTTATTATCTATTTTTATGCCTTTTTTGCTCTCTGTGATGCTTATGGGCAAACATTGCTGATGAAGTGTGGAAAAAAGCTTTCCTAAACAGCTTTACACAAATCAGAGTATGTGCTTCTGCATTTCTATTTGCTAATGTGACTGCCCGCAGTTCAGACTTGGGCTGTGCTGTAAATGATATGGAAATGTTACTAGTAAACTTGAACACAGAAAAGTGACAAGGGTGATTATTCAGACAAAAAGCCAGCAATTTCAGAAGCCGTCAGACTAACAGAAAGGATTGCAAGAGTAAAAGGAACTAAAACGATTCAAAGTCCAGCACAGTAGCTGCAAAACAACTTACATGCATCTCCGGAGCACAGCGTCCCAGCAGGTCGATAAGAGCAGAGTAGAAGGACATGATGGCATTTCCCAAGTGCACCCTGTTCTCCTCATGCTGCTCCTCTCCTCCAAACCTGCAAGAAAAAAGTCATTTTTAAATCTTTCTGCATCTCTACAGCTACACTACACCAGATTGCACAATATATCAGAAGACCTTTGATCCAAAGACAAAAGCTCTTACATGGGAAAACGTCTGTCTTTTTTAACACTAGGACCATCCCTTGCAGGGTCTTCTGATATTTTGATGGCCTCCTCTATAGCAGCCAGCAGACCATTACCACCCTCCCCTCTCAGGGCTGGACCAAAGCACTCAGGTCTACGAATGAGGAGACGTACCACCACATTGGCATTCTCTTCTACACTTTCTCCTGTAGGAGAGAGAAAAAAAAAGGCTATAAGGAAATTAGCATTAAAAATGTGAGCATTTGCAACGTGTATCAAACAAAAAATCTGACCATTGACAAATACAGCAAAACGAAGAAAGTCAAGGTATTTCTCTCCACCACAAGGATTCCATCCAATGTCAGGGTAGCCTTTAGCAAGTAGCATCGGACAGCTCTGAAGTCCACATCCAGCTAAATACTTCACCACCTGGAAAGATATCAGTGCACTTAAGTGACAAGAAAATGTGTTTACTGTAATTGCTTTGCATATTATTCTTTAGTGTTTTACCATTTCTAGATCTTGCTCTTGGAGAGCCAATGCCAGCTCGTTATTGTCAATACAAGAGGCTGCAGCTACATCCAAGGGGGTGGAGCCACGCATTCCTAAAGAAAAGCACACATGTACAGTTCACATATCAAGAATAAATCATCAATGAAATAATGCTGAGATTAAGTAAAGGGAATCACCAAGGCCGATGCCACTGTTCTGGAGAAGGTAGCTGAGATGGTCAAACATGGAACGCTGATTTTGACGACTGATGCGACAGAAATAACACAGAAAACGGCAGCAGTTTGTCACCACTCGTGGGAATCTGATCTCCTGTTGGAAGAAAGCATATTACAAATGCAAAATTACTCTGCAGATAAGATCTGTCTTATTGTCTTTAGTTGTCTGTTCCATAGTGCAGGAAAAAACAAAAAAAACAAGGGCTATCTGTAAATTGAGCATGCAACTGAATAGATTAAACTATGTACCTTTGAGTCTCCACCACCCAGTACATTAACCATGACCTCCATGACAGTTTCATGCATGCCCAGCGCTCGCATCAAGTTGGGGTGCTGATAGAAAACTTTGTTACTCATGATGTTCCTAAAGAAGACATAAATGTAGTTTAGCGTTTGTCACATGCAATTGTTGAGAAAAACAATTCATGGCAAGATATTGAGAATAATCTAGAATGTATATCAACCCAATGCTTTGAATCATAAGCCTCTCCTCTTCTGGACCCATCTGGACAATAAGTAGTGAGCGGATCTGGCCCAGGCATTCCAGGAGGTCCATAGTGTCCTGAATTGACACTGCATTGATAGTGTAGGCCTTGGGAAGAGCACGCATGAGCTCACCCAGCCCATCATACTGCCTGTGGAGGAGGCTGAACATCATACGCACTAGCTCAGGGTTCTGGATAAATGACTCCTGGGCCCAGTGGATGGTAGTATGGGAAATAAGCTCCTGCAGTGTGCCTGGTAGAAAAGGACAAAGAATTTAAGCAAGAATGCAAAGGAAACCATACTACAGTGATTCTGGTTAGATTTGATTTGGAACAGCAAACCTCAATTATGTATGCTAAATTTAACGAAAGTTGCTCAGAGATTTTTTGCTTTAATGAAACAGGACTAACAAATCACTGCATTATCAAACAACAGACAACAAATATTTTTGCTCACTTGGTTTTTTATCTTCCTGTGGCTCTACTTCCACCTCGACCTTCTTCTCGCGGAATTTTTTAACCCTGTCCAGCAAACGAAACAGTCGTCCACGGAGAGAGTTATCCACTTCTTCCTCTTGCTCTTCTTCTTCAATATGAACACCTGAGAGTGACGTTTAAAATAAGGCACTGCAACGTATATTTACAGTGTCAACTGCAGTATAAAATTTAAATTCTGATGTCAGTAGGACTGATACAGTAGTAGATGAAAACTGACCACAGTGTGCCAACAGAGCATTGTGAAAGGTCAGCAGAGAGTCGCGGACTTCATCTGGAACAGGGCACTCTTCATCCTCAGCACAGTTCTTGAAGTTCATAAGCATGTTGACCTTAACATCAGTGAGAGAACCGGACAGATTAGTACCTCTATTTGACAAACCGATATTTGTTCTTTGAGTAGAATATTCTGTCTAAAACCTAAAGATAAACTTCAATCATACAAGCACAGCCTAATGAGTTTTTTCTGCAGGATATAATGGACAATGATGTGATGGTGTTTGTATCTATGTTTCCATGGTGATTTTTTCCTGTGAGCAGCTAAGCACATTTTAAAACAGTTGCACTGAAAATTAAAAATGATGTCATCTATATTTGCCCACACTTCCAGTCTTTTCATCTACATTGTCTGAAGTACCTGCTCCTGTGGTGGGGAGCGAAATTCACGGGTCTTGCGAGCGGTCTCGGCAGCACTCATGGTGAAGGCAAGCATAAGTTCATTGTAGCGCTGCCTCTGATTGGACTGTATCTGACTTACAAACTTGTCTGAAAAGGCGGTGATGGCCTCCACTCTGTGACGCAGCTCACAGTCACAGAAATACTGCAGAAGAGTACACATCTAAAGAACAAAAGAAAAGTGAATAACTAATAATACATTGTAGCAATTAAACAATTTACTGGAGAACACTGCAAAAAGATCAGTCATACCTGCAATTTCACAGACTCTGGTAGCTTCATCTGGAAAAGTCCTTGCTCTAGATGTTCTTCTTTCTCCCCAGCTGTGTCCACAGGTTTCATTTCTTTCTCTGTTTCCTCAGCTCCTTTCTCACCATTTACTGGATCTGTCTCCTCAACAGCTTCCTCCTGTGGCACAACTGACTCAGTCTCCTCCAATTCTTCCTCTTCCTCCATTTCTTCCTCCTCTTCACCCAAACCATCATCTTCATATTCATATTCCTCTTCTTCTTCCCCAACAGTTTCTTGCTCCTCATCTTTGCCTGCTGCTATTTTTGGGGGGGCTTTCTGATCCTTTTCTTCCTTTGCCTTGGCATTCTCCTCAGCAGGCTCCTCTGCTTTCTTTCCACTAAAGACAGTGGGCTCAATCATCTTCAGGATGTGTGTGACATCTTCATCATCAAACACACCCATTATGAGAAGAGTGCTGATGAGCTTCAGGATTGGAACAAAATGGAACTCAACGCTGCCTCCCACAGGATCTCTCATGGCTTGACCTCCATCTTGTACTGCTTCAATCAGCATGTTCAGAGCCTTGGTCTTCAGCACCTGGAAACCAGCAAACATAAGATCATTAGAGAATGTAAGGGCTCCTCTAAAGTGTGAAAACTGTTCAATCTCACCTGTAAGGGAATGACTGGACTCAGTGTGTAAATGTCTGGATCTGTTCCCACAAACCCAACAGAGGAGAAATGGAGTTTGGGACGGAGGCATGTAGTGAGGCCAACCCCTGGTAAAGCATGAGATTTGTCAGAGTACAGGGTGATACTGCGTGTTTCGTCTGTCATTGGAACTATGAATTCTTTGTTGGTTCCCAGACGATTCCTTTTAGCAGACTCCAGGTGCATGCTGATGAGCAGGTCATAGAAGCCACTCCTCATTGGTCCAGGTAAGTAGGTGTTCTCTATGGCATAGAAGAGTTGGGATTCATCCACATGGCTGCACAAAGCGTGGGCCACACGGTTGTTTCCCAGAGCGCACACTGACCCATACAGCTTCAGAGTGTGGTAGTGGAACTTCAGCAAGTCCATTCGTTCAGAGAGTTCCAGGATGTCAATGCACCTAGTTCAAGCAAAGGGATTAATTTTGCTGAAAAAAAGCGCAAAATGATTTTATCTTCAACAAACGCAACAGATAAATGCAGAGTGACGCAGTTCTAACCTGTTCTCCTCTGGAATGTGAAGAGCCATCATGGTGAGTGGCTCCTGACACTGGACTATCCAGCCCAGTCTCTCACTGACACGTCCTGTTTCTGGAGCCAGGAAATGGTTGGGCATTCGGCTCCAGATGACTGGGGTTAACATCTGGATATCCAGTCGAGGAGGGCACTGGGGGACAGGGTTTTTGCGTTCACTCCGAAACATGGCGGCTGAGATCGGCATGATGTTCTAGCAAAACAGGTGAAGGAGGACAAACAATGCATCAGAGAGGACAGTTGCATAACAAAATCAATAAAGTGAAATTGTTGTCTTGATTTTGAGGACTGGTGCAAAATAAATACAGTAATTCTTGGTGACTGACCTTTAGCTTGCCTAGTTCAAACTGAAACATATTTTGACTGGAAGGCAGAACAAAGACAGCTGGAAACAGTTTTGTGTTTGGCTCCACCTGACAGAGGATAACATAACTTATTGCAGCCAATAACTTTATATAGGACTTCATATATGCATACTATTCGATATAAAAGGACTTTATTTTGAATAGTATGAATACCAGACTAAAGCTTAACTAACCTGGTAAAATGTGTTTATCTCTTTTCCATTGGCAGTGAACGTCATGAGTCCTGTGTCCAAATCAATCAGACAGCCAATCACAAAGTCTTCCTGACTGACTCGGGTCTGCTGGGAGCTGCTAAACTCCCCTCCCCATACCATGTAGCAGTTACTGCGCTTTATGCTGAAGAAGAAAGAAGAATTTTTTTTGTGCATGTTATTAAATTTTGAATAAAAACGCACATTTAATTATTTATTTTTTGTTTGTTTTCTCTCGACTAGTAACATACCTGTCATGAATGTTGCCTTTATCATCACCTACAGTGACTGTTACATTTCTCACTTTACTGATGTCAAAATGGGGGTCATACTGGTGATAGTCAGGTGTGATCCAGCCAACCCACACTCCACCTGGCTCTTGTCCCGCAAACACTCGCACTGAGTAATAGTACTGGTAAAGGAACAAGTTGTTGGGAAAAATATATTAATTCAATGCAAATATTAAAAATCACAACAGATGAGTTCAATATAAAAATTACTTCATTAAAAGCACTATTATTTATATTGTATGTTAATTGCTGGATCTTAACAGTATAAGGCCAAATGAGCAAACCATACATATTATATGGTTATGAATATCATGAACACATAAAGTTATACCGTGGTGGTATTGAGGATGATGTCGACATCATCCCTATCATCGGGTACCACATCTTCCACTAAGCGAGGCATGGTGGGAACAACAGGAGGCGGAGTTATTAATGCAGCCTTCTTAGCCTTAAACAGGAAACTGTAAGTAACAGCAGAAATTAGTCAGCATAAAAAAAGCTAACACGGTATCCTAGCTGTAGCCTTCTCAAACCCAACCCTCCTCAAGTCATGCTTGCATCCATAATTCCATACCCTTTCTTCTTGCTTTTCTCAGTGGAGGCATCCTTTTCATTCTCTCCATTTTTGATGGCAGGAGTCTCTTTAGGCACCGAGGGTTCTTTTTTCTCCTCTTCCTGCTCTTTACGAGTGGCTGACTTCTTAAGTATTTCAAATTCAGAGTCTGGGTCCACCTCTACCACCTCATCCTCTGGGATGGTCAGAGCACGAGTAAGAAGAGTGGTCCCCGCTGGGACTTTGAACGTTTCATGAAATTCAACCGGCATGCTGAGTCTGAAGAATAGTAGGTCTGTGTTAGCGTTCTGAGATCCAAATGTCTTGTGGGTCGCTTTAAGACAAGGGGCTGTTTCCACTGTCCCATCCACACGTGATCCCTAAAGAATAAAAAAAGGATCCAGGTGATTACCTACAAAATGGTTATTCACAATAGAAACCAAAAAATGTTTCAACAAAATATTGCGACAAGTAATGCACAATACCTCAATGTGAGGATGATCAGTAGGTACAGCCATGAACTGGGGAAGACTCTTGCTGAACCACATTGTAATGTCTCTTTTCATGTTGATTGCAAAGGGTTCAAATCCTTCCTGCAGGCCACAGATGGTAAAGTAGCGAAGACTGCTGACGTTCTGACCCAGGTTGATCCTGCCGACTTGGGACAGGCCCAAACTGCACACAGGTATGAAGCCTAGAGATGTTCAATACATGCATGAACATGGATGTACATCACAAACAGAAATCTATGTACTAATGTCCAGTGTCTCCACCTGAAAACTGTATATGTTGCTACTTGTTACTGTACTTACCTTCTCCTACCTCGATATCCTTAAAGGCCATCTCCGAGCCTGAGTCACTGATTAACATTTCTCCATTGAGTGTAAACATGATGTTCATCTCTGTGAGGTCAATCATACAACCCACCACATCACCAGACTGCCACTGACGACCAAATGGCTCAGTTCCAACATGCCAACGTTGGGCCTAAAAAGAAATATATTTTAAAGTTTTGTATAATAGAAGCTTGGCCATCCTTCACAAGTGCATAACTATGTCTGCATCCCACCTTGAAGCCATTGAAGACATAGGCCAACTCATCTGCACCAAGTTCAGTGTCTGCACGAACACTGGGCCTAGCCCAGCCAACTCTCATCTCTCCAACTGTTACAGCTTCAAACTCAAAGTACCACTTCCCCTGTGTGACAGCATAAGATTTCTCTGCTCTGAACACTCTGATTTTATCTCCACGGGAGCTGCCAGGTCCATGCCCACCTACATTAAAACAAACACAGAAATAAACACTTGACCATTTGGAAAGCTTGCAGATTTGATTAAAAAACCCTATGCCTTTAATAATTAAGTTTGTAGCATGATATTAAAAATAAATCAATTTTCCTGACACTATGTTTATAGATAGCAATGCAGACTTACTGCTCTCCTGGTCAGGTGGTTCTATGTTGTAACCATATCCAATGAGGGTGCGAACAGCTGCGCAAACTGTGTCTCTGTTAGTCTTTTTAGTCTTTTCATCCAGTAGGTTGTAAGGGACCAGACGGGGATTGCGCTTGTTCATTATATCCTATAAAAGAAAAAAACATCAAACACAAAAATGTGATTCAACATTTAAGAAAAGCGTACGCAGCATGTACCCACTGAAATATCTGCTCATACTTGTTATCATCATCAAAGTGACCTCTTCATAAAAAGAACGGTGATACCTGCACAATACTGTATGTCCAGCCCTGGCGAACTCTGTCTCTTGCCCACACATTGTGTCCATTTTCTGCCAGTCTCTCCACTAGAGTGTTTTGATTAGGAGTCAGTTTCACATGGTTCAGGTCCAAAGGGGCTGGCTTGTATCCACTACTCTGCATGTAACTAACAAATGATGCTTTGTAATTAGAATGGGTCCTTTAGAGCCTTCACTATGCCTTTACAGTAGACATGATGAAAGGGAAACAAACACACATAATGTATTAAAACAAGTGAATATTTTGCAGCTCACGTTTTGGGGAGTTTGGTCTTTTTCAGATTCTCCTCTGCTTTCTCATCTCCCATTCCTACATGACAGCCCAGTGCTAGCAGAGTCCTTTGAAATAATCCACGAGGCATTAGAAATACAAAGAGACAAAAGCTCAGTGCTGTTAATTATGTGAAGACTCTGACTTACTTTAGTGTCTCTCCTGACATTGCTAAATTGTAGTTCTTCTCTGGTTCAGGCAGACTCTGGAAATCTACCAGACAGGGATGCAGCTTCTTGTTGTCATCACGAAACTGTAAAAAAGCAATGTGTAAAGATTTAGGAAGGAAATTGTCAGTGTACATAACATTATCTGTGGAAAAGGTGACCAATAATGAAAGCACTCACTGGTCCAAAAGTCCATCCTTGTTCAATGCGAGTAACAGCCCATAATTCATGACTGTTTTCTGCTAGCTTTTCTCGAATGCGCTCCAAATGAGGAGGAAGCACAATCTGCAAAAATAGTAAAATCAGTGCAGTGTAAAAGACAAAGATAAAAGCAGACGGATCTGGATTTACCTGTATTGTGTCCACAGGGCAAGGAGTAAAGGCTGTGTGTGAAAGGGACTGAGTTGGACCCAGCAGATTGCGAACGCCATCAAAATCATGTTTATACTCCTTTATGGGCTCAATCCGCAAACGGTCCCTGGGCAGAACTGCTTCATAGCAAGGAGCATAGCCTGGAGGTGGAAGGAACTTGAAATCTCCATGACGTCCTCCGAGAAGAAATCGCAACCTAGTGTTTGGAGTGGAAAATATACATTAGTCAAAGCATTATGTCATAAGTTGATGGTAGTATTAAAGAAAAACAAATTCATAATATTTAATTTTGTATTTCATAATGTCCTACTTAATGCCTGCAGAGAAGCTGACCACCGGAAAGAACAGGCCATCCAGGTTGAAGTTCTCAAACATTCCCTGAACGGGATGCCCATTGATACGGAAGGAAATGCTGGGCACACTGAGATCCAAACAGCAGCTGACCACGTCCTCTGCTGCCAGGATGTGCTGATTGTGCGTAGCAACATGACGTGGAACACGTCCTGCAGACACACAGCAAGTGAAATCATACTTTCTCAAAATGCATAAAATCGTGGAGTGCGTGTCCGCAGAAAAGCATAGACATGGTACTGAGGAGCGCCTCACCTCAGGGCTTCATCAAAAAAGCACTGGGATAAAGAGCGTGGGTTTTCTATGGTAACACTGTCTTGACAACACACCATTCTAACCATGGCTGCGTGATAGATCAGCATCACCCCTAATAGTGACAATTTCTCTCTCACTTAAACAGCTTGTGGTAGACAGAAATGGACAGAAAAAGCTTTTGTTTCATTTTTATGGTTGTCAGAGAGACAAGTCCTGCACATGTGATCGGTCATGACACCAGCACTTTCACAAAAAGCTCAGAGATTGTTAATTAGAAGTGCTCAGAGCTACCAGAGCACTCTGAAAATAGCCAGTGGGTGCAGCTGAATTTTCTTGAAAGTGCATGCATATGCTTTCTCCTTACTGGAAGCTATTGAAAAAGGATGCTTTCAGAAAAAAACATTATGCGGACAGTTTGCTTTGAGGACCTTACAATTTATGTCTTACTTGTAGGAACAAATGTAAAATTGTTGTACAGACAAGAATGTTTTTAAAATTGTTCAAATTTGAGATGGATAGGTGCAGGTGCTCTTCAAATGCATGCAAAAGACTACTTCTCAGTCATACCATGTTTACTTTACCTGACCAAAGGTGAAGCCCATCAAAACCATAGGAGTAGAGGTCATCCCCGACCCCGTTAGCCCCCCAGCCTTCCCCTCCGCCAGGGTAAGGACTGTAGCCCTCCGTCAGAGCCCAACCCACACGTAAGTGATATGGCTGAGCTGTAAGGAACGGCTCCACGTGATCCACCATCACCTCAAAATACCATTTCTTATACTGAGTGGACCCTTCACAGGTTCCAAGGAAAATGTTGGGTCTCATGCTAAAGGAGGTTTGCAAAACAAATATATAACTCAGATGAGCCGTTTAGATAATCAGCGCAGAAGAAAAAACATGTACTTGTGCATAGTGACCAACCTGGTCACATAGTTGATAATGTTGGTTTGAAGTAGGAGGTCACGGCCTGGAAGTAGATTCTCTGTGATGAGATTCTGATTTGATCTTACAGCTACTCCATTACACACACACAGAGAACAGAGCACATCCAAGACCTGACAGAAGAAGTAGACAGAAATTCATGATAAGTCTTCATGCAATGTGTTTTAAGTATTAAATATATAAATTGTCATCTGCAGGGTTTTACAACTCTTGCTAAGTAAACAGCATTAGATGTTCCTGACCTTATGGTTGCGTCCATGTTTATCCAACAGAGAGATGATCGATTTGATGTGATTTTCCTGAATAATATTCAGCACCTCAGGGCTTTCAATCAGGACACAATACAACACCTCCAGGATTCCTGTCATGAAAAAAAGAGAACATAAAAATGCATAAACACTGGAAACAACAAAAGGAACATGTGTAATTACAAGTTTCACATGGTTAGTGTCTGTAGGAGCGACATTCATTTAAATTGTGTTGTTATTTGAGCTACTGTGTATGCTGATTGAAACAAATCTAAATAATTTTCAAATAAAGAGATAGATGACAATGTGTTAACTGATACTGGTGAGCAACAGACAAATCATTTACAGTTATTTATTCAAAGTCATTCAAATATATGTTGGCTTTTAAAGACAGCAAGCAAGAAAAAAACTGTACATTTGTACGTTTAAATGAGATTCTTGATATCTTAGATACCTGAAGATGCTTCCAAACGATCCAGTTTACTGACCAGCCAGTCAAGGTTATCACAGAAGAGGGCACAGTTAGCACGATTACCTCTGATCAAAGAAGCTTTACAAGAGAACAGAAGCAGAAAAGTTGTAATGCAGTAAATTAACAGACAAGGCAGGTGGCTAGATATGAGGAATATAAATTACTGATCTAAAACAGCTAAAGCATAGAGAAAACTAGAAAATGACCACACCTAGCAATTCATAGAGTAAATTTACTATCTCCTTCCATGACTCTGCAGCTTCTTCGCCAGCATACTCTGAGAAGTGGGCTGCTGTGTTGTACACATTGAGCCGATCAACGCAGTCCAGAACAAGAGTAATCATTCCCTATTAAATACAAAAAAAAACTTATGGATAACTGAAATACAAATATTGCAGGTAAATCAGACAAATGAAATGTTCATCCAGAATTAAGCTGTTTTCATGAATAGCCAGACCAACCTCTTCCTGGAAGAGGTTCTGCCTGTTCTTGAGGGAGCGAAGCTTGAACTGCTTGTCTTCGTGTTCCAGTTCCTCCTCGGGGGGTCGGAAGTAGAAAATGAGGTCCTGCAGAGAAAGCACCACTGTGTCCATAGGCAGAGATGGAGGATTGGCAGATTTGTTTTTCCCACTCAGAGCATCTAGACCTCTGAAGACATGAAAACAACATGGAAGACATGAGAATACTGTGACAAATATGCTTAACAAAGATTCGAATAAAGTATGATTGAATTAGTGTACTTGATGAACTGGTTGAAGAGGCCCGTTGTGCTGAAAATCATTCTGGCTGCTTGAGACTCTTCAGTCTGGGATCGAGCAACTGTGAGTGCATCATCCATGTGGCCTTCTTTATGGAGTATAGCCTAAGTGAACATAGCTGCTCTTAAAACATAACTTACATAGTTATGTTCAACTCTCATAAAGTACATGCCGACTTAAATGTCTTGCTATTACTACGCAAGCACTCATCAGGGATTTACATTTTGCTGTCATGCTTATGTATAATCCAGCTTTACCTTTCTCTTCAGAGGACCAAGACGTGCAGATTTGGCGTCAACAGCAGCATATGTAAGCCAGAGGCCAGATGAAACATGCTGAACGAAGCACATGGACTCTCCATACTTAATCTCAGGTGTGCCCATGCCTTCCACATCTCTCTTCTGTGTCACTTCAATTTTTTCCTGTAGTTTAAATAAAAAGAGCGTTATTTGTTAAGGCTGATATGAATATATATACGTCTTCTAAGAGTCTCAAACATCGGCACAGTTAATTTTGCATGACAATCACCTTTGAAATTCTGAAGCAAAAAGCTGTCATCTTGGAATTGGCCTTCTCTGGGTCCACCAGCAGAAGTCCTTTCTCCTCATCAAGAAAAAGGTATCTGCCTGTTGTTATGTGACGTATCCGGAAAGACTGGCCCCATTTAATGTGACCTCCGCTCCAACTACAAACGGGCATAAATTAATAAGCATTAGCCCACTGTAAAGTCACTTAAAGCGAAGGAGGAAGTTAAGACACTTACGCGATGCGTAGAGGTTCAAGTCTCCATAAAGATCGAGCATGACTGCATACAGCCCCTCCTTCATAATGAGCAACTCTGGAAAAAAAAAAAAAAACATCAGCCAGTGATGTTAAAAATGTTATCAGGAAATTTGTTGTTTCAGATAGCTAGCACACCACAATGATAGCAAGCAGGGACCATTCATTGTTGGCATGTTCAGTTAAGCTGCAATTTAAGCTGCTGAGAAACATGCTGCCAATAAAATTAATCAAGAATGAAAGAATACTGCTCACCTGCGCTGGTCGTCCCCCTGGTCAGCTCCTGGGATTGCCAAACACTCGTCCATGTGACCATGGAACAGCCTCAGCACATACCCTCCTGTCAGAAAGCCTGGAGAACAAGAGTCAAATTGTTAAGATAAAGTGAAAATGTTTAGGGACAAAGATATTTCACTGAGCAACAACAAAATTACAGACCTTCAGCTAGCTCACATCCAGACATCACTGGGGTCATGGTCCATAGTGTTTGCATGAAGGAAGCATCGACCATCAAATCACCACTGGCATAGGACAAATGCTGAGAAGAGTGATAGTATTAGTAAGAATGATTCATAATAAACTGTAACTTCCGACGCAAGTTATTACAAATATGGTTACCAGGTATCGCTCTGAAGACACACTGACAAGAATGAGGTCATCTCCCACCCTGACCTTCTCGCCTTCAGACCTTTGCTTCGAGGCTGGATGGATGGTCCACCAGCAGGCCTCTCCTGTGTTTGACAAATAGATTAAGAATGCAGAAATCTATGTGGGCATATGTGGATTTATTGTGCAGAAAAGTGCATAACCACCTGTGGAGTCTTCCTGCAAGCCCACATCAAAAGCCAATTTGTCTGTCAATGAGCGTGAAGTAGTCAAACAGCTCAAATACTGCAGCATAAAGGCAGGGACAACAAGTTAGTGTAATGACATGACATGCACTCCAACCTATTTAGAGAATAACAGACCATGAAGAGAAAAGTTGCTCAGAGGAATGAACAGGATAAAGTAGCAGTAGTCAAAATAATTGTAAATGTACTCACCATGCTAGAGTGAGTGTGTTTCAAGAGGATGGCATGTCCATACAGCAGGGTTCGATGACCCCCACCTTGTGACGACTGGGAAAATGAGGTAGAGAAAGAGTCAGTTAAATGTTGAACCAATAAAACTGGATCAACCACTTCAAGTTTACAATTTAGTAGTGCAGTAATGGACAGACTCCATGCATGTGCTTCAAAAATAACAGGGATAAACACCACAGTCATGTTTTGTAATTGCATATCAAGCAAAGCGTTAGTGAATTTATCTCATAACAGCCTATTATTAATTTATTTATTTAAGTAATTTAATAAATTAGGCTGAACTGAGATTTATGCAAACATTAAAAAAAAAAGCAGATAAACAAGGTTAAAGCTAAGGGTTTTCTAAGGCAATGGGCATTAATCAGTAATGTATTTTATGGTAAAATGCTCTATTACAACCCAAAACTATTTATAAAAGAAAGCTGTAGTGCAGTTATGACACAGTGAAAACGAAGCAGTGGAGAGAAATTTCATTAGACTGTGACAGAAAAGCTTGAGTAAACATACCCATTTGTCCAAATCCACCGCCTGGTAGGTGGGAGAGTAAAGTCAGACAGGAAACAAAATAAGTTTCTGCTCTTGAATGAACAATACACCGCACTTTTTCATTATATGATTGGTGTACCACCTGGAAAAGACGCGCCTTCTAACCAAAAAGTACCAATTTCCCTCTAACTGTGTCTTACCTCATCCACAGAAGAGTTGGACAGCATCTCCTGTAATGCTCGTACAGACAGGGACTGCTCCAAAATGAAGCAGCAGATAGCAAGGTCTGGAGGGACATTCTGAAATACAGGACAACCAGTAAACCTGGTGAACAGTAGCGATTCAGATTCTCTAAGAAATTAGATAAAAGGTCTTTAGCAACTGTGTCCTTTAAGTACCTGAGCATTCGAGGTGGTCTCAAGGAAACACAGCCGATTTCCAAATCCTTCACAGGAGAGACACAGCTTAATCTGTTCCTTAAGAATGGATGCGGTGCACTGCAGCACTACCTGGTCATCCTACAAAGTCAAAGCAAGTCCAAAGTGAAGACATGTTTTGGAAAACGTAGGGAGAGCACAAGTGGAACTGAAATGCAATCAGGGTCAGTAGGGTAGCCGCATCTGAGAAAAATCCAACGTTCTGGATTTTAGAGTTCTCGATACCAACTCTGATTTGATTGTATTAAATGTTGTAAAGCCAAAACTGCATGTCTTCTATTGCAGCCACTCAAATCTTAAAAGATTTCTCCTCTGGTTTGGCTTTGCACTCCTTTAACTATAGCACACTCACAACATCTGCAGCCTAGATTGAAATCAAGTCATTCACATTCATCAGCACACACCAGGAGTTTTCCTTACTCAGAATGGGCCTTTAGTGAGAGACTGCACATGACAGTAAGCATAATTGGTCCACATTCACTAAAGACAATCAGTTTGTGCTACCTTATATGACAGAAATCTATGCATTTTCCCAAAGTATCTGACCATTTGATGAACAAAAAGGTTTATTATGTTTGAGCAAATGAAACCCCAACCAACAACCCTGATTAAAAAAATAAATTTCCTCTTGTTATTCCCATTTGTTATCATGCTAGCAAAGGCGATTTTCCTTTGAAGCTGGCTAAAGTTCTAAATTTCTCTATGCAGGGAAAATTTTTGTCCTTACAGCCTTGTGATTATCTCAGTTCAGGCGTGTTATGCTTATAGTGGACAATGTGGCCTTAAGCCACTAGCTCAGCCTGTAGCAGAATATAAAACCGGTGGAGATACCCTTAAAACGCATTTAACAAATCTTCGATTACATTATGCCTCCAACCGTTCAGGGGAAAGCATACTGAATGTAACCGATACCATACTATATTTGCAAGCGACTACATTAAAACCAAAGCTAACTTAAGGGCGTCAACGTGGCAAGAAATAACAAAGGAGCACATATAGTTAATATGTCTATGTCTGTCTACATATATGAGAGGTATTTGGTAACCAAATTTTTAATCAGACTAACTTTATTGTGGCCAACATGCATAACAGAAACTTGGGAGAACACACAAATAAAATAACCCACAAAAAAAAACGCCATTTCTCTACACAACTCCTTAACCTTCACTTGTATGTCCTGTTGCTATACTTCTTACTGCCCGTCACTGGCCGAGCTCTTAACTCCCCGCCTCTTTGGCTCCAAAACCCCCACTCAGCTCTCTATTTCAGGCCCCTGCACCTGCTGTTCACACATCCCATTCTGGAAACCAACAGATATTTAGGATTTGACAGCCAGGAAAAAAAAATTGCCCCACATTACACTGACTCAATAATGCAATTAGTCGGCTTGCTGAGGAGAGGAATATTCAGAATTTCCCTCTGAGTCATCTGAGCTCACAATTTCATGCTCAGCTGTTTTTGTCCGCACATGTTTCTGCTTTAGTCACACCTTTAATCATAGCACATGACAGCTACTAACAGACTAAAATACTAAAATGAAAGAGTTCAAAATAGAGGAATGTAAAACTAAAATGAGTAATATTATACATATACATTATACAAAATGACAACAGTAATGTTTTGTTCTGTGAGCACTCCACTGCATAGTCCAGACGCTGGCCTTAAGATGTTGCTGGTCTTTAAATTCACATTCATGGTAAATTCTCAGTACCCAGTTTGGGATAGAAACTGGTGCAAAAATGAGGAAACGATGCAAACTCTAAACAGAAAGGATCTAGCTGAACTTCTACTCAGAAATCTTCATTAGATTGATATACTTCAGTCTCATCATTACCTATCTTGGATAAAGTGTGTTGGCTTTTGTTGTTGTTAAAGGTCCAGTGCAGTGAAGCAGCTCTACCACTGCAACAACTATTTTTTTTGTTATTAAACTGCAGAGTTTTCGCACAAGTTTAGGAGAAATTGTAATATGCCAGGTGAACAATTTGTAAGTTTGTGTAAGTGTTTTCTCTCTTACTTACTTAACAGTACTTTCTTACTTAACAGTAGATATAAAAGTAAATTCACTAGTGTACTAATATGTGTGCCTTAAAGACAATTTTAAAAAATGTTAGCATGGATTCATATATTGACAATGCTACAGAGTCCCTGAAGGATCATGGTAGGAAGTTTTTTCGAAACAACTATTGCGTTATTTTTTGCACTCCCCCTGACCTACATTCAAAGGAGCATACAGTTGGTGTGTAAGTGGGGTCCATTGCCAGATAGGAAAATGCTTTGGAGGTACTGCAAAACAGAGAAATGATGTGATGCTTTGCATGATGAATATATTGCTCATTACTCTTTTCTAAAGGCTGAGCTTAAGAACTACATGGCCACTGGCTGCAGCAGCTGCTACTGGATGGTTATTGCTTTGGCTACATTTTTAGTTGAATCTATGGTGCCATAATTGTATTGGAATTATTTCAACCCACAGTTCTTCCTCAGATATGACAGTTGTGGTACTAATGCATCACAGGAATTTGCTTTGATAGAACACTCAGCCAGCACAACTGTGTCAGTTCAGTGCCTTCTCTCAGTGGCAGCATGTAGTTAGTGTTACATACATTAAGCCATCTTAACAACCAAAGTCAGTCATGGTTACACAGTGACAGCTACATCTCAGTCAAACTTGGCTGCTGTCAGTGAGAAAGTTATCTTTCTAAATAAAGTCATACAACGCCCAGCTGAAGAGACTTGGTAAGTAAGAGATTTACAACAAAATGTTTTGCAAACACCATCTGATAAGGAGCATTGCTAGTCCACTTTAGTAGTAAAGATCATGGACTGAAGTAAGCAGGTGCCAAAATGGGCCAAGCTTTGAACCTGTTAATCCTCACACAGTAAATATAGAACTCAGCTACGTTGAGGGTGAACAGCATCATCAGACTGACCCTAACTTTCTGACACATTGTTCACATATTTTACTTAGTGTTGTGTTACAGGCCTGGAGACAATGCCAGCTGAAAGCATGGTTTTCATATTTTTGTAGCTCTAAGATAAAAAAATATACAGAAAACATGTTTAAATTTCAATGTGTCCATGAGTCCAACTAGTTTCATTATGCAAAACAGCAAACTGCAGTTACACTACAGAATACACAACGTTAATCCAGTGACGATAAGGAACTGACATTAACGTGATACTCATGATGACAGACAGATAATCTGTGTCTGGCTTATGCTAAAACCAGACTAGAGTTACCAGAGTGAAGAAAAACTCAAATGAGACTATGTTGAATATCTGTGATAGCTAAGTATCAACACTGACCATCCAAATAAAGAGTGCTACATTGCAGCGATCTGCTTGCAAGGCCACAATGCCCTTCTGTGGACTGTGACACAGAGATCTAAAGAGGTAATCTGAGAGCCCAGCAGTGAGCACTGCAACAAAAATAAACTGATTTGAACTACATATTTCATAACGCACTGTGTATTAAATTAGGGAAATATTTCAAAATAAAAACAAAAATATGTACTGAAGACTTTGGCAAGGCAAATATTTTGAGTAAAAATTCTCCTGTAAATCACAATATGGGGCAGCAAAACCACAGAAGAATTGACATCCAGTGGATTCACTCGATATATACCCATATTGAACATTGGTGTGGGACAGTTTCACGGACATATTGCAACAGCAGTGTGAGCAGTACCAGGAATTCATTTCCAGAAAGCAACAAAAGGAGTTCATACTACTAAGTGTTCAGTCACTTAAATCCTTAAGTAATCACCAACCAGACAGTTTAAGTTTGGAAAACTGCAATGTGTCAAATGTCCTCACTTAAATGGCAAATTTAGAAAGAGGTGGTTGTTTCTAGGTAGCATACAATTAATACCAAAGCACCTAAGAAACAACACAAGATAGAGTATTAAATCAGTTATGTAGTGTAAAATCAAGAAACCAACACAGCAGAATTTTTGCTGAAGCTTTACAACCATATCAGCAACTGTAGATTTTCATCACACAAGTCAATAAAGTAAACATCAACATTTCCATTAAATACTCGGAATGGTAAAAATGTGTCTAGTAATTCACAGTACCCTTCACTGATAATGCATTATTAGTTCCACCATTTCAGGATGAGTCTGTTAGACTTTATGCATCTAGACAAAACTGAAACTTAGCCAACCTACTCATAGAAATCAGAACCAAACTTTTATTGGATTTTTACTTTAAAGATTCAACTGAGTCGTCTTAACTCAGTCACAGGTGCAATGTTTCACTTACAGCACAGCAATCACCCAAATACAAACTACAGAAATGCATAAAACAAACAAACAAAAAAAGTCTGAATCCTAGTAAGTCCTGCCCACCAAAATAAATACGGTGGTCAGTGTCAAAATGTTACACTTCAACAAAACTGTATAACTGCAACTGTTTGGGTTATGTTCTTAATTTGTTATGTGTTAACTATCATCTGGCAGCAGAAGTTTTTTCACTGTGACAAAACAGTTGTATATCAAGTATCCATTGGGATATAAATAGGTAACAATGCAAGCCACCTGTCCTTGTCAATCTGATCTCTGTCTTAATAAAGAAAGCCATCCAACACTCTAAATGTTTGTCTATTATTTCATATACAAAAAGACCTTTTACTATCCATTGCTAATTGAGGAAATTTATTGCTATTTGTAAGCTATTTGAGAAGAGGTCAACAGCATCACTTACCGTACGCAGGAACTGAATCTCTTCCTCTCCATCTGCACCTTCTGCCATCCTCCCAGGGTATTACAATAAAAACCTTGAGAGAAATGGGAAACAGTTTGTTTCACAGTTCTGCGAATGCTGGTGCCTGTATGCCCACCACATAAGGCAGGATAATGTTGGTGAAGGTTTGTGAAGGGCAGTGCGTGTCCCCTGCCTCTCCCAGGCTGTGTTATGAGGCAGAAGGATTGACTGTTCATTACAGCTGTTCATTACAGCATCATAAAGAGGTGGAGCAAGCTGACAAAACGGAGGCAGCATTGCAAGTGTTCAAACAGTATTACGACAATTTTCTTTGCGCTATCATTTCACTGAATAATTGCACAAAGGCAAAATTTTGACTTTCAAAAAGCAGGTACATCAATAATACCATAACCATTAAAATCTGTATTTAAGATGAGATTCCATAACCAAATTGCAGTGGCAGTGTTTTTCTCTAGTGTGAAATTTTTAATTAATACATGATTGTATCACTTTAGATACTTGAAATTTGCCTTATGATGACTCTAACATGCTTGAGATTTATCTAATCAGCTATACATTTTTTTCAGCAGTTGAATAAAACTTCCTCCTACCAGGCATTCTTGGGTTACAGGGGAGAAAAAATAATGTTAGGCTGTGTTGTTAATGTTTACTTGTGAACAAAAACACATGAAATTAACATAAAATTAAATTGATCATTAGAGCCACATGTTAGCATAAATAACATAATGAATTATTTATTTAGATGTATTATTTACATTTTAAATATCCTGCAACAAGACAAAACTAACATTGACATGCCTACGTTTTAAGTATAAAATGTCTGCTTGACTTGTGTTACTTAAATGTAAAAATGAAGTAATTGCAATTAATTAATTGAAGCCTGTTGTCTATTTTTACATCCTCAAGAATGAGTTTATAACTTACCTTTACGTTCAGCCGTCGGCATGCTCCACCACCCCAGTGCTTAAGTGGAAACATGACAACAGGTTACAGAAAAGTAGAGAAAAGTAATCCAAAGAAATGAGGTCTAGTAAGGTCAGCTAGCTATCAGCTAACTACTGTTAGCTAGCTTCTAGCGAATAACTCTTGAGAATGAATTCGTTAACCAAAGAAACAGGTTGAAAGTAAAGAATAACAATACTGACCAAATTAAGCTGAAAGTACGATGGCAGAAGAAGTTATTAAGTGTTAGTTATTTCATGTGAACTAATAGTTATATTTTTCCTATGGAGGGCAGCAAACCGTCGAAGGAGAGCGGCGGCCATTTTCAACAGAAGAAGAAAACTGTGCGTCGGTAAAACAGTTCCCCCTCTTCTTTCCAAAACACAGAGCAGTGCCGGGTAAGACCTCTTAGCAGATTTTAAACAGCACCATGTACTTAGTCGTATTATACGTATTCAGCAACATACTGTACAGAATAGTATATCTGCACTTAAAGGTGAAACAGAAAGTCAAACTTTATTACTGTCTGATTTAAATTAGCGTAGCTGGTTGCTAAGCTAACAGGCTACGTTAGCAACAGAGCTTGCAGCCTGCTTAGCTAGGTTCACTTAACGTTACCGTGCAGAGAGGCTACTGTTTTGACATTGGTTAATGCTTGCTAATGTTAGCCACTTTCAGCTGTGAACTACTAAATAAATCCAAAACTCAAAGAAAAACAACGGTTGTTTGTTGATCGACTGGAAGATAACGCATTAGAGGCGTCAGTCGGCAGATCATGAAGATTTGTGTGACTTTGTAATCGTGTGCTTTTCTGTGTGAAATACTTCAAGGTTGGTGCAGAGAAGAAGAATGGATGCTCTTGCACACATGCTTACAGACCCTCTTGATCCAAAAGAGGAAAACGATGGGCAGATCACAGAGGAGTGCATGCTGGGCAACTGTAGAGTTAACCTTCCAGAGGACCTTCTTGAGGACGTGAGTTGTCCTGCGGTCACTGATTAAGTGCTGCTCTTTACTGCTCTTTTTCGATCATTTACAGCTCAAGATACTGTGCAAACCATACCTTCATGTTTGCGGTTTACCTCTGTTTTTTACAGCCTGACATTTTCTTCTCTGTGATGAGTGAAAGCACCTGGAGCGAAGTACTGTCAGATTCCCAGAGGCAGCACCTTCGCCAGTTTTTGCCACAGTTTCCCGACAGCAATGTTGTGGAGCAAGACAGCACCATCAGTGACCTTTTCAACAACAAAAATTTCAACTTTGGAAATCCACTTCACCTTGCACAAAAACTATTCAGAGGTGCTTCCTAGTTGCTCACTTATTTCCCCACCAACACATAATTGTATTATACAGAATGATTTTTTTGAAGCAATGTCTCATCACAACTTTGTCTCCCAACTCAGATGGTTACTTCAATCCAGAGGTGGTCAAATACCGACAATTGTGTGCCAAGTCCCAGAAGAAACGACAGTTGCACTCCCTTCAACAATATTACCACAGACTGCTGAAGCAGATCCTCGTCTCCAGAAAGGTTTTTTTTCTTTGTTTGTCAGTTTTTTTTTAAAGTCTGACATACACAGCAGACAACCTCATGCAGTTAGTATAAATTTGTCTTCTTGCTGTAGGAGCTGCTGGACTTTGCAGTTCACAATAGTCTGGACTTTCCACCAAGGAGAAGGTTACCAACCAAGACTCTTGCTGAAATGCGGGAGCCAAGAGTGAGAAGAAGACTGAGTCGCATAATGAAGGAGGTCAAAACTGAGTGTGGAGACAGCAACGCTTCATCTGATGATGACGGTCAGTCTGTTTTTTAATTAGTTTCACTGCTTATAATAGTCTTTTTTGTTGCTAAAGCACGTATCTGAAATAAGAGTTCACAAAATGACTGAGACAGAGGTAAAACCCTGTAGCTGAACATGAAAAAAAATTAAAAGTAGTGAGAACTAGATAGAGTTAGACATCAATTAGAAACATTACAAGATTATCTGAATTAAGTCTTTAAAATCTGCTTCATAAAGTTTACTGCACCTGTTCATTTGCATGGCTTATTGCGTATGCTTGTAGACATATTATCATGGACTCCAGCACCTCAGTCCCCATCCTCTCCAACACCCACTGTCTCGCTCAGAGTTCTTCCCAGTCTGTCCACCCAAGACATGAAGACTACCGGTCAGTGATGTATGCTTTTTTGAGGTTATGTTGCTGTAATATTAGAGCACAGGCAATGATTAAAAATGCATATTTTTTGCAACAGAAAAAATAGAACTAGGTGAGCGGGACTTGAAAGTCATGCTGCAAAACCATCGCGAGAAGAGGAAGCGGCAGCCAGTAAGTAATGAAAAGACGATTAAAAAACAGGTTTGATTTAGTCTTGTACAGTATATCAGTAATGGTCGGTTTCCTCAGGACCATCCAGACTTGATAACCTCAGATATTCACCTCGGAGACATACTTTCAAGAGCAAATATGGGTCGTAAGGGGACCATGCGTGAGTAAAATATCTGTGTAATTTATAATAATACATTGATTTAATTGATTTCATGGCTCGGATTTGATGTGTTTATTTCTTTATATCTTCCAGCACTCTTCGATCTGTCTCTGCCTAAGAAGAAGATGAGAGATGAGAGAAGGAAGAAGAAATTGAGGACAATAAAAGTGGAATCTGAAGATCCATGTGAAACTCTTGCACCTTCAGACCCTCCTTCAGCTCCACCAGTGAACCTCATCAACTCCCTTCCTGACACACCGTCTACTCCACTGCAGAACATCAAAGAGGAGTGAGTCTAGAGCCATGCTGGTGTCAAGAATATTTACAATATTGTCTGGATTTATTTATTGAGTCTGGTGTTTTCTCAGACTAAAGTAAAGAACCATTATTATTGCAGAATTGTGGAGGAGTGTCAGAGCAGCCCAATTATAGTTGAGGAAATAGCTGTCAGTTTCTTCAGCTTGCTGGAAAACATCTTAAGGGCAGAATGTCTTGCCAGTACTTTAACGGTATGCACTCATTTCAGAGTCTCACATGTATTTTCAGAAATTCGTCACATTTCCAACTATACATTATAACACCACTAATTGATCCCTCAGTTGGAAGAGAAAGTTCAAATGTGGCAGTCCTCTCCAGCCAGTTCCCTCAATGTGTGGTTTTCATCTGCCTCATGTTGGTCTGACTTGGTTCTCCAAGCCCTGCAGTTTCTTGGAGGAGAGACTAAAGGTAAGTAGCACTAAAATGATCATTTTCCATCCTGTGCCACTAAAAATAAAAGTCTGATAAAAATATCCATCTACTTTTTCCCCCACTCAGATGGCATGATGGCACTCCCCAGTGGCTTTTCTCCATTTGTGGAATTTGTAGATGAATCTCAACAGTGGAGGTGGATTGGTAAGAGGTTTCAACTGTCAAAATACCTGGCTGATGTAGTGTTTGGTGTTTAGGATGACTCCATTTGTAGAGATTAACATGCTGTGTTTTAGGTCCCACTCAGGATACAGAGAAGGATCTCAGTGCACTCTGTCAGCTGTGGCTGGACTCCAAAGATTTTGTTGTCAAGGTAGTATAAATACTATATAACAAACTGACTTTCTGATCTAACCTTACAGTTTGTGTTATGCTATACTTTATTAATAGTTCCAGTGTTTTGTTTGTCACTATAGTTTAAAAGGCTTTTTGTCATTTTCCACAGACTGAAAATGAAGACATGTTAGAGATGACTTCTCCTACACCAAGACTGTAAGTTTCAGGGATTCATAAAGTGATGCAAGCATAAAATTAGCGCTCATATGTTAATATTGTTTAGTTTCTTTAGATATGTGGTCAGACAAAAGAAGCTATTTCTTATTTTGAACTTTACAAAGTGATTAGTGTCAACGGTTATGTAAGCGGTTATTCGGTTCATTCTTTACTTGTCCTGCATTGACATCATTATTACTGAGGAGTGTAATGTCTCTTTTCATGCAGTTCAACTGATTACGTGGTGCGGCCCAGCACTGGAGATGAGAAACAAGTGTTTCAAGTCCAGGTTTGTTTGTCCTGCTGGAATATTTATAACATTATACCTCTTTTTCCTGACATGAACTCTCTAAAACAACATACTTTTTGTTTGTTTCTTAGGAGCAGCAACGATACAACCAGCCACACAAAGCTTTCACCTTCAGGATGCACGGTTTTGAATCTGTGGTGGGCCCCGTTAAAGGGGTGTTTGATAAGGAGATGTCTCTCAACAAAGCCAGAGAGCACACACTGCTCCGCTCAGACCGGCCCCCATACGTCACCATTCTCTCTTTGGGTTAGAATTTACATTTTACTCCAATTCTGTTGTTGGAAAGTTGTGTGTACAAAGAAAACCACTAACACAGTTTTGACTTCTATGTCATTCCTGTTATTCTAGTGCGGGATGCAGCAGCCAGGTTACCCAATGGAGAGGGAACGAGGGCAGAGATCTGTGAACTGCTGAAAGATTCACAGTTTCTTGCTCCAGATGTCACTAGTGCACAGGTATGAGAGAGATTTCCTTTTTTCAGTTTTATTTGTTCATCTTACTCTGGCAGTGTTACTGTCATTTGAGTGATCTGTCAGCATGAAAGAAGATCTATCTTTGTGTTTACCTTGTTTTCCCACTTCTCCATGGTAGATGCTGCCTTTTAAACTGTTGCTTTGTTTTCTATTTAGGTGAATACAGTTGTCAGTGGGGCTTTAGATAGACTTCACTATGAGAAAGACCCCTGTGTGAAGTATGACATTGGCCGCAAACTGTGGATTTACCTGCACCGCCATCGCAGTCAGGAGGAGTTTGGTAAGCAACAATGTGGATGGAAAAATGTGCAAAACACATTTTATCATTTAACTGTCCAACTTTATCAACTTTTTTTGAGAAATATGTAACTCTTTAATCCTGTAGTTTGGTAGGTAACACATAAAGAGTATTTTTCTCTTTGTTCCACTCAGAGAGAATCCACCAGGCACAAGCTGCAGCTGCAAAAGCAAGAAAAGCTTTACAGCAAAAACCTAAACCAACATCCAAGCCTGTGAGTTCACTGCCTTCATTTTACTACAGAAAAAACCACTGAGCTGCATCTGCTGTTTTACTGTTTACAAAACACTGTGATTGTGCTGGTGTAGTGAAAATAGTCATGTAACTCTTTGAATTTGAGGTTGCTTTCAGCCAAAATTTGTTCTGTATTTGTATGAATCTTGATCCACATTTATGTTTTAGAAGCCTGGAAGTAAAGATGGAGGCAGCAAAACCCCTGGATGTCTGGAGGCAGGGCAGGATATAGGCTCTAATCCCATGTCACCTATTCCTACAACACCCACTCCAAACACACCTGGAACCCCCAAGTCACCCCTGCCCTGCACAGCCACCACACCAACAAAGACTGGAGTCCCAGATGCAATCAAAACTAGCCCAGGGTCAGTGAGACACAAGATTTTTTTGTTCTCATTTATCTTGTACAATACATACACCTATTTTTTCATTTGTGCAATTTGAAACTGACTCTTCTCTTGCCTCTCTTGCTCCCTCAGTGTTCTTCTTGTGTCTCCTCCCTCGTTGCCTCAGCTGGGAACCATCTTACCCACCAGCCAGGCTTGTCCACCAGCTTCACAGCCAGTTACATCCCAACATGCGGCTCGGATAGTGAGTCACCTGGCGACAGGTTCCCTCCCTCAGGTACGAGTGGTTTCTGCTCAGCCTGGTCTGGGTTCTTCAGCAGGAAGTCAGCAAGCGACGCTGGTACATCAGACCCCTCACCAGATCAGGATGCCAGTGTCAGTGGCAGCCAAGGGCATTTCACAGGTAAACGGAACAACTAATAGGTAAAAGCAACACAGGCATCCCTGTTTGTTTTGCATATTGCACATTTATAATTAATTTGCTCTGTGTTTATGTGTATCACTAGGCGGTAGTGTCTGTGCCTCTAAGGAGTCAGTCTGCCAGTAGTCCAGTTCAGGTTCCAACAACTCTGTCTGTGTCAACTGTAACTGTGGCCAAACCTCAAACTGGATCACCTGGTAGCCCAGCTAACAACCCTACGTCTCCGGCTGTGCTGCAAGGAGTCACCAGTCCAAACATCAAACAGGTGAAGCAATTTGTTTTAATTGTAATATTTGGTCAGTTAAGTGGACTACCAGTTGGGCCTAACAGTCTTCATCTGCAAGAACATCTTCACCAGGCTTGAAATTAGTCATTGTACGGTTTTAAAACAATGTGGAGAATCTCCACCCTAAAGCCTCATCAAACTGTCTGCATGTAAATAAATAAATACATTTCACTCCATGAACACGGATTGCTAAATACTAATGAGAAGTCAGAGAATAAAACTAAGTCCTCATATAACTCCACCTATGGTTTGAAAGTGCAAGAACAGAAATGAGTGTTTATGTTTAGTTTAATTTAATTCAGTCTTTGTCCTTATATGAGGAACAAGTCTACAGGTAAAGGAGATGATTGTTAGAGAAAAAAATCATATCCTTAAGTAAGTAACAAAGATAATTCACCATGTTAATGATCACAAGATTTATCTGTCGGTGGGTTACATATGTTTGCTTTACAGGTGTCCATCACTGGACAACTAGGAATGAAGACTCCAGGAGGAGCAGGAATTCCAATTACAGCTACAAACCTGCGTATCCAGGGTAAAGATGTCTTACGCCTCCCGCCGTCCTCCATTACCACAGATGCTAAAGGCCAGACAGTGCTGCGGATCACCCCAGATATGATGGCAACCCTGGCCAAATCTCCAGTTGCAACTGTCAAACTGACATCTGACTTTTTGGGC
The DNA here is from genome assembly GCF_022539595.1 of Amphiprion ocellaris. Lineage (NCBI taxonomy): Eukaryota > Metazoa > Chordata > Actinopteri > Pomacentridae > Amphiprion > Amphiprion ocellaris. The sequence goes on along the minus strand of NC_072779.1, from coordinate 13,309,396 downwards.
ACTGCTGCCTCAGGCAGCAAGAGCATATCAGCTACTCTTCATGTGACGCCACCCCACCCTTCACCTTCCTCTGCCTCCAGTGCTTCATCCTGTACAGGCGATGTACAGACCACTAAAGCTGGCCCTGTCACCTCGACCTTGTTGAAGGCAGCAGGAGACACAGCCATACGTTTGATGCCCACATTGGCTGTCAGTGTGGCTGATCAAAAATCCAGGACCTTCTCCACCGTGACTTCTCCTGACAAGAGTGGCGCCACCATTCGGATAATGCCAGGCCTTGGTGTGATCCCACAGAAACAGGGTCAGACCATCACAATGACTACCACCACTGGCAGCAAACCACTCACAGCATCTACATGTGCTAATGTAGTGACGATGGCTGCCAGTGTTGTTGCTGGTGCGAAGGGGATCACAGTGGCTTCCGGAGCCTCGGGCTCACCTCTGACATTAGGAACAGCTACAGCTACTGTGCGGCAGGTCCCTGCAACAGTTGTTACTACACAAACGGTAAGGCAATTATTTACTGTACATCTTTTAAGGGAATCCATGTAAATCTTTCCCATTCAGTGAGGGTACAGTTTATATTATTATTGTGGTTGTAATACACCAGAAATCTACACTTAATATTTTTGACTAAGAATGTCAGTTTTAGTCAACCAGGTTACATTTTACTTGATGTACATGAAAGAGGCAGATTTAGACTTTTACTGACAGATCACTAGATCACTCAGTATAAGTGATGCTGATGAGGCTGTTGTTGTATATACTTTATTACATAAAGTCAACCAAATGTTTGTCTAGGTCACTTATCCAGTTTAACGTATATCAATATATGGCAAGCCTCACACTGTGGTTTAAGTTTGCCAACAACTTCCTCTTTCTGTCTTGTCAAACAGCGCAGGTATTATTTGTTTTTAGTGCCTTGGCAAATTAAAATCTTTAAAGTTGTAATTTTAGTTACAGTTAGATGCCAGGTGATATGACAGCTGACTGCAGACACAATCTGTATTTAGATATCTGACTGCAATTTAATTAGTTTGGTTCAGGAACTCTCTCTTACTACATTGGATGGTTCCTGCTAAAAGCCTCTCTGGACAGATAATGTATTGATTTGCATAGTTTAACCAGAGCAACTAGAAACTCATCAGTAAGGAATGCATCAATATGTCCTTCACTGTCTCCAAACACAAAATCTACTTCCAATTATTAAATCAACTGGGCTGTGAGTTATTGCATTTTAATCATGTGCACTACTGAATGGTGTATATTAGCACATTCTCAGTAATGGGCATTTTGACTTTGTCACTGCGTTCTCCACTATTCATTGAAGAAACTCTGCATCCATGTCTTGGTACTTAACCATGCTTTCTAAAAGTCACATGACACAAGAGCAACCCTTTTTTTTGATTCTGTAGGGGAAACTACCTGCACGGATCACTGTGCCTCTCTCTGTCCTCAACCAACCACTGAAGAGCAAAAGTGTTGTGACGACACCCATTGTAAAGGGGAGTCTTAATACAAAGTAAGTTTGCAATAGTATCGAACAAATACAGATTCTCAACATGAAGATTAAACTCAGAAGATTAAATTAGTTGCAGTGAAAGTTAGTGCTGTGAGGTTTAAGATCTCTTTGGCCATCCATGTCAGATGACAGAAGCCATCTTAAAATAACTTTTGTTTACACCGTAGTGGCAAAAGGTTCCATTTTGAAGCCTTTTGAATATATGTCTTTGTCATTTTATTTTTGTAGAATTAGAATCTGAGCTAGAAGACTGACATTTTGAGTGCTTTTCATCTCCTTTCTGAGCAGTATCAGCAGCCTTGGCAGGAACATCATCCTGACCACCATGCCGGCTGGAACGAAGCTGATCGCAGGGAACAAACCAGTCAGTTTCGTCACGGCGCAGCAGTTTCAGCAGCTCCAGCAGCAAGGACAGGCCACACAGGTTAGCATGCATGTGACTTTTCTTGAAATGTTTTTAATTTGATATTGACACACAGTATCATCAACAAAATGGAATGTGTTTTATAGCACCTGTTCTGGCAAAACAAGTTTTTATGTGGTACATAATGTTGTGATCATACATGACACAGCCATGTTATCATAACTATGGAACAGATTTTTATTTTGTGGTGTGCATTTGTTCTAAAATATCCATCAAAGCCCACAAAAATCACTCACATTGAGTTTTAACCTGTGAATAAGCTTTCTCTTGCAGTGTTGAATGAACATCATACACGCTAACTTTTGGTCATGTAAAATGCACACAGATGCTTCTACAACTATTTCTTTCTTCCCTCAGGTTCGTATCCAGACAGTTCAGGCGCAGCAGCTCCAGCAGCACATGGCAACAGGCTCCCCAAAATCCGTTTCAACAGTCGTAGTCACGACGGCACCTTCACCCAAATGTGCCCCTGATCCTCCACCTGCTCCTCAACAGTGATCTCATGTTAGGTATCTATCAATCATAGGCCCAGTGTATTATACATGTCATAGATTATGTGTTTGTTTTATTCTTGGAAGTTGGATAATACCCACAAAGACCTAATTTTTCCTCAATCATTGCCTCTGGACTTGTGTTCAGATTTTCACAATTTCCAGATAACTAGCATCATGTCTCATTTTGAAATTTGTCAATATCCCTCAACAAAATCTCCTGAAATTTATTTTCGTCATTGTTATACTTAAAGAAATTGCAACAATAATAAGGCAGATTGCGTTCTTTGCATAGAATTTCTACTAAGGAGAGGTTTGTTCTTTCCTTCAGTGGTTGACTAACTTTGTAAAGAACTAATTTCTCAGTTCGGTTTGTCATGTCTTTAAATGTTTCGTATGAGGTATTGTTAGCAAATGTGCAGTGAGTGGGAGTTGTTCTGACTTATTTTAGTGTTTGTGATTTACTTGTAAATATACTATTTGTTCTCTTACAAAGTGTTGGATTTCATTTGATAGACTATACACACACACACACACACACCAAGCATCTAAGGTTACAAAATTATATTTCTGAACTGGTAAAATATTTGAACAAAGCATGGTAACCGATCACATTTAAAAACATTTGGTTGTTATTTTTTTGTACAAAAACATCTGTAGTACATTGTGCAAAACTTTTATAGATCATAGATTTCTTCTTAACACAGAAAATGAAGTCTAATTCAGAACAATTTAAAGAATCACAGTGATGCCTTCACTCTTCATCTGACTCTTCGAGTAAAGCCTTCTGAGAGCTTGTTTTCAGGGATGTGTTTCGCATTCCGATCTCTATGTCCCGTCTCTTTCCTGAGAATCTTGTCAAAGTCCTATTGGAACAAGACAAAACTTTAAAAAAAAAATACAAACTGCAGGCAGAGTACACAACAAACTTTCTTCTCCAATTTTCTCACAATTTATGAATCATGAATATGCTCCTGCGTATCTTGCAAGAAATGCCAAATATCCTAAATATAGACAAAATCAATAAATAGAGTTGTACGTTTTGATCAGAATTTGTGCTGCAGAAATGTGCATACATTTCTACCGACTGCAGAGGACTGCAAAGAGTAACGCACCAGTAAAGTACAAGAAGAAGAGAACAGCAAATTTGTGTATTCAAAGGCGTATGCAAATATCCTTAAAGCCTTTAAACACTTCAAGCAGTTATTTAATCTCCTAAGACCTGGCGTTCCCATACAGTATATGGACATCTTTTTTTTTTTTCAAAACGTATTGTTATTAATAATGATAATAACAATAATATTATTTATAATAAACAATCAGATATTAAATATTATCCAGTCATTATATTTATTGGTTACTCCTTATCCAAAATAACTAGAAGAAATCTAAAATGCAAGCCCAACCAAAGCTCAGGTCTTAGGAGGCTACGACAGAAATCATCTGAATGATCTTCCTCCACAAGTAGACAGTGTAGTTTGGTGAGAAATGTTGATTGTCAACAAAACCATGTTGACTATGGAAACATTATTTCAAAGAAAGCTTTAAAGAGCAGAATAAAATGCAAATGGATATGTGCTTTCTGTTCAGCGAAAACTTTATTTTCTACTATATATTAAAATCTTAACAAGATGCTAAAGAAATCATTCAATCAAACAGTACTTTGTTCAAATATGTGGTAGTTTGTTCATTTTTAAATGTAAATAATACAACTTTCAGGTAGGTTGCCCAGAGGGGTGGGCTTTGTATTTACATTTAGAGTGAACACTCAATTTCTTCTTACATTTTTCTTTTCATTATATCACTCATAACAATCCAAGAGTTTGCCCTTAATGTGAATTAAATAGTTTTTTTTTTTTTTTTTTATCCTAGTTGGTAGCACTCTAACAGACTTTTAGAGACAGGTAACTTGAATGATCCGTTAGTGAATATTTCCTCCTTACTATGAGACTATGCTCTTGTTTACTTCCTCTTCCTGTATAATTATTCACAGCTGCTAGTCTGAAAAGTGAACTTGTGAGATCATCCCGTCTTACCCAAATATTTTTTCATTAACTAATCACTTCTGCACAAAAACAATAAATACAAATACAGAATATATAGGCTAAAATATGCTGAAATGTTGAATTGTTCTACATTTAACAGAGAATGACAACCTGATGTAATGTATCTCTTTATAAATATAGGCCATGTAGATATCTTGGAAGCAAAGAAGTGGATTTTAAATTTATTTCATGTTTACCCTGCTCTGCATAAACTTATACAGCAGTTACTTAAAGGATGCATAGGTAAAGGATGGGATACTTACAACCAAACCACAGAGGAGGTGCAAACCACTAGAAGCAGGGCAACAGCTAAATGCCAGCAGAAGCACATTGTGACAAACATGATGTTGTCGTGCAGCTTTAAGTCCCACTCTGGTCCACTTAGGGGGTAAAGTACAAATCCAATCTGGAATGACAAATAGTTGATAAAGAAATCGGACAATTATAGGTGTTCACATAACTAGACGTGTTTGATAGGTGTGACGCCAGTATGACACACCATTATTGTGTGGTAAGAATTGGTAGTGGTTCTGAAAAGTCATGAGAAGTTTAAGGGTGCATTTTAATGCTGCTCTGGATATGACACTTCACACGTTACGGTTTACTCAGCGTCCCATGTTGCTACTTGCCTGGTAGAACCATGAACCCTGCAGGATGAACAGACATGACCTGAGCAGCTCCAGAATGATGTTGTCTCGTATAAACACCTCCAACATGGTGCTGGCTGATCCACTGAACACAGCCACCAGCAGCAGGGAGTGGATGTGAGCATCCAGAGGGGGGCGACTGTGCACGTGGTAATAGAACAGAAACCCTGGATCATAGGGGGAGACACAGGAGAACACAGTTCAAATATGCATGAAGGGCACATGAACAAATGTGTAACTAAAACTTGACTTCCTTGAGGCTTACCTTCAACAAAAAGTGCCATGGAGAGAGCGAGCCGATCGATACCAACTGGCAGCATTTTGGATGCAGTACTGGCAACTAAAGCTATTCCAAAAATCAAAAAGAACAGATACATAGTGCTGTGCTGCCAGTTCATCAGCTTGACCCAGGTATCGTTCTCGTAGTCGTAGAGGTGAGCATGAGGCCCGTCCACCACAAACTGTTCAACCATAATACCTGTGACAGGACAATGTCAGATAAATGACATGAGACGGGAGCGGGCTTCAGTGATGGAGACAGACTGGAAGGAAAACTGACCAACAAACGAGGCAAAGATTGTGAATCCTCCTTCGAAGTATTCCATTCTTTTAAATAAAGGCGGCAATACTTGTCTTCCTTTAAGTTGATTCTTCCTCCAGTAGTGTTGGAGAATGTGTTTCACTGTCAGCCAAAAGCCATAGATGAGGAAAAAACTGCCCGGGATGGCATGTCCTCCAAAGTTGGCCATTCCTAGGCCTGGAAACATAAGAAATATACCTTAGAAATGTCATACAATGTTTGCCTTTCTAATGTTTAATGAACTTACATGTGAAAAAACAATGAAAACACCAACAAATGTGGTCAAATGATACTATAATACAAATAATCACGTCAGAAAAATGGTCATTGTTAGTTTGGTTTTAATATATAATTTGATGTAACAAGTCGTGTCAAAAATGTCAAAATAGTGTTGCAAAAGTACGAATTTGATTTCAAATTGCAAATGTGTATTATTGTTTATGGATCATTTCAAGTAATAAGAGTTTTACTTATAACTTTACAGGAAAATCTTGATGGATTTACTGTCAAACCATGTGTGTGAAAGGTCACCAATACTTACTGATTATATACAGTAACGAAATCGCTTTTAATCAGCATTTTGTTTGTTTTTATTTGAAAACTTTTGTAGTTATGAAATATATCTCTCCTTCACCAATACATTTATAACAAATCTATCTAAAATTACAGAACCAACACTTCTTTTTCTGTTAGTTCTCACCAACTGTATGTAATTTTAGAAAATATATTTACAATATTAAACCTGAATCTAACATTTTTGTCTATTTTTTTTTTTAAATCTGTGAAATTACTCCTTTTTTTGCCTTCTTTTTAAATGTTTTTTTTTTACAGTGTACACTGTTTATCACTGTAACTAAATGCTTCTATTCCTTTGACTGTAAAATGATTCGGCTTTGAGGTTAAAGTCCAGGCTCATAAATTTATTTTATGACATTTTAATCCACAATGATTACAAGCAATCCAGTGTGGAAAGACAGTGGACTAAAAAGTGCAGCGAACAGTTAGACACCCATAATAAAAATAAGGGTTGTTTCAGAATAACTGTCATTTATACAGCTACATAGCTAATTCATAATTATAATGTTATCTTGCCTGCTGTTTTAAACATACAATAGAAAAGAGCAACCATTTGTACTTGGTATTTTATCCAATTGGGGCAGGTTTTGCTCATTTGTTTTGCAAAAGCGAAATTCAAATCAAACAATCCTGCTTTGTCTATGATCATGCTGTCCATCCAAGCTCAAATAAACCAAACAGTTGTTGAATTTCTGTCTTAGTTTTAGCTACAAATGCTGAATTCATTGACTAAGCTACAGATAAATATAAAACGCTAAGCTATGTGCTCTCAGTAAAATGGTTCCACTGACATATTTACGTGAAATGCAAAATTGGATGTATAGTTTTTGTAGCATAGTGACTCATACTGTGACTGATTCATGTTTTTTCATGGCTGAAGCTGAATCTGTGCTTTTTATAGTTGACTCTAACTACCTCTTCTTGTGCTCATGAAGTCCGGGTGTGTTTTAGACCCGCATGTTCAGTCAGACTAGTTTTTCTTGACTAGCCCTGTTTGACTTGATGTGGCTCCACATTTTCTTCCTTTTATATTTCATACATTCTGAAGCATTTTCACATAATTTCTAACAGATGCATGCAGGTATAAAGTTGTAAGACTGTAAAAGTAAGTCACTACAGATATTATTTCTAGCCTGCTTATACATTTAAAACATAAGTAAGCTGCAGCAGAACCGTCCAGTTACATGTGGCATATGCTAAAATAAGCCCTTATTCTGACAGCTATGGCTGATAAAATGTACATACCTTAATTTTTGCTGCTAATTCCCAAAGTTCTGTGTGAATCGTGGCAGCTGTCAGAGGTAAAGCCTTGTGGTTTGTGTAAACTGCGCACACCTGTTGCCTGTTGCTCCAACATGTACTGTCACAGCTCATAGCCCCACCCTTCATTTGCATTAGTTTCAGCGAGCGAGGTGCATCCTTTGGGAAACAGGAAGATAAACAAAACCCAGCTTTTTTTTTTTTTTTAATTCAGATCTTTATTTAAAACCGAGAACATTTCCTTCAACAAATGTCACCTTAAGCGTAGCCATTCTGTGAAAATATGAGGAAATATATTTAGAGCACAGCAAATTGTGTGAACGTTAACTTCTTTTTTTCTTTCACGTTTGGTGTGAATAAAGATTTTTATCGTGTTTGAAAAACTTTAGAGGGAGAACTTAGACACAATTTGGTTAATATATAAGCTGTGTGCACAAGGAAAGACAGCAGCACTGGCCTGTTTAAATGAACTTTGCACCCACTTTTAATACATTTTTATTGTCCTCATTATCATGTGTAAAAGATGATCATTTCCCAAGTGAAGTTAGTCACCAGGGAGCTGCTACAATTAAAGCTGAATGTTATTTTTTTAAAAAAACATAAATAAAAATTGAAGCCAACAACAAATTCGACATTAAAATAGCTCTAATGTTCGCCGCGCTCACATTGAGGTTATAGTATCACACAGAATAATTTCTTCTCTCGAAATGGGTTCTCAGATGAAGGCACCGGCGTCACCAGGGGGTCCTCTTTGGCATGAGCTTCACAGTAGGCCATTAAATCAGCAGCTGCTTTGGATACCTGGACAGAAAGGTTGTGTTAATGTGCATCTGTGAGTTAAAAAAGGGGGAGGATAAGAAGTTTTATTTTAGCTAATTTATTACCATTCATTTAAAAACAAAAACATCTTCCCTAATTGTAGATGTATCTACTATTGAGACACAGCAAAACAAACTGGCTTCCTTTAACTGAAAAGGCCAGACTGGGCAAAAAAAGATGTTTGTATTTTGCATTTTTATACATTATAAGCGACCTGTTATATGACTGATGTGCATATGTGAAACTAAACTGATTCTGAAACACAAAGAAGTGAAAAAAGTGCTATTTTCACACAGCATGTTGACATATTCCATTATGTGCAGACTCACCATCATCCTCTCTATGTTGACCTCCAGTTTCAATTGTTCTACCGTCTTTCGAGCATCTGCAATCTTGGCCATGTTGTTGGACATCCTGCCCCTTCCCACTAAAGTCAGCCAGCCTGCAGCAAACCACAAACAAGACGTACCAATATGCATCACTGATTACTGAGTTAAAGAAAAAAAAACAGATGACTACACTTCTAAAGGGCACACACAGCAAACATAACAAGTGACAAATTATTGGCGGTATCTGTGCCAGTGGTTAGAGTCTGTTTCAATTTGCTTGTTAATTCTGCTCCCTGGGTCTCAGCTGCAAGTGGTGCAGGGAAGGTCTCAGAGGAGGAGGGCAGGGGAGCGGAGGCAGAGCAGCCCTCCCCTGGGGGGGCATCCGCTAGCTGAGAGCGTAAATACACCTAACATTAACATGTTGCTCCCGCAGAATATGCTTATCCCATGTTTGCAGAATATGTTTATCAAAACTGAAGATTCAAAGTTGCTGCTGACACTATCTCTTTACATTTCTGTCTACACAGCTGCTGCTATGTTGCTCAGATGCTCATGCAAGATTAATCTGGCTGAGCCTCCTATAGGGCAATAAAGCAAAAGAGTCGTAAGTCAACACTGAAAGAGTGTTTATTTAATATGCTAGTGTCTGTTAGAATCAGCAGGAATCTCAATGTAAATAATTTCTACATACTCATGCTGCCAGTATCAACACGGTATATGGGCTGTTCTACGCTGTTTCCATGCAACTATACAAAAGTAGACAAAAAATTAACTACAATTTCTCAAGAGTTGTTGTAACTCACACAAATTTCCAACAAACTCACCACCAAGACTGACGGCAACCGTTGAACTCCTCGTCCAAAAGCAGACCTATCTTCAGCAGGGTCCGCCACACAAACTTCCAGCAACAAATGAAGTGAGATTGATGGCAAAGATGAGGAGGGAGGCTTCAGTAGGTTCCCTCCTTCAAATCATTAGCTGAGGTTCTGCCTCCAGGATGGGCTTTGTGCAGCAGTTAAAGGCAACATGTGGCGTAACCTTCATCTCTGGAGTCTCCATCACTATCAGAGCGATAGTATAGGAGCTCATGAACCAAGGTGGACCATTAAACGCCGGTTTAAAAAAAATCACCGTGAACCACAAATGTGGTTAGAATGAGTTGTAAAGATGAGAAAAAAACATCTGCAACAATAAAAGACATCATATGTGGAAAATCTCAAGAGAATAGCCAAAGCTGTTTTCCGTGGCTTTAATTGGATTTCCTGATTTAAATTTTATGGTTTCACAGTACAAGAAATTGTTTTTTCTTCAGTGGATTGACAATTTTTTCAGTTTTTTATACAGTTACAGTGATGCTATTAAAGAAAAATAATTTTAAATTCAAGATTCAAGGTTTGTTTATTGATATTTCTTGTGTATTTGAATATGGAGAAAACAAAATGCTGTTCTCCCAGTGCTAATACAGTGTAAATAAAACAACAAATATAAATTAATACCTAAAAAAATACACTAAGAAAAACAGATTAAACTATTAGAAAATATAGGTGAGAAATTTGGATAATTCTGATAGTTTTCTAACCTGTTGTTTTATAAAAATATTTGATGATTTAATCTGCTTGGGTTATTAGATGGTGTGTTGTGCAGATTTACAGTATAAGTGATAAAATATGACAGGTAACATGCTTCTGTGTTTCAAGAGGGGGTGCAGACTGAAGAAAACTGACTTCTAAAACTCCAAACAAATATTTTAAGAGCCCAATTCTCTCCTGCAAGAAAAACACAAGGAATACTGGGCTAAATCTCACAGTAAATTTGCTCAGTAAATGGCTGAGCTTTGTTAAAGTGAGAGTTTTCTCAGACAACAGAATTATTCGTCTCCTGCTGTAGCTGCCCTCTGTAAGGCTGCCAGTCTTTCCTGTAGAGCTGACTTATTCGCCAGAGCAACGGGGGGCAAAGTGGCAGCGTTATGGAGGTAAATGTCAAGTGCCTCATTAACATTTGTTTCCCTCTAGTAATTGGTCTCTCTTTATGAACGATACAGGACCTTGGGAGGGCACAGAGCTGTTCCTTCAGCTAACCAGCTGTCTACAAGGGCCAAAATATACAAGTTGCCCAGTTGTGTTGCATCTCATTCAGGAGAATGTTCATATCCTTGACAAAAACTTTAAAATTGATGATAATTATATTTATATACTCTAGCCATCTATCCAGCCAGTCAACCAGCATGTGTCTTCTTTCATACTGTTCAGCTCTGATAGATGCTACACCACTAGATCGATGAAACCAGAGTGGAGATGCGCATAATCATTGCAGTGGTTTACAGGTTCTGCAATTATTTTAACATTTTACAGACGTGTCCAAATTTTATTACCTCTTCAGATTTTGACAGAACTTTTGACAGATTCATTTTTAACAGCTGCAGGATTGCTGTTATGTCAGCCAAAAGTATGTTGTGCTTAATGATTAGGTATCAAGTCATGGCAGTGCTATTGTTGTGTCACTCTTAACTGCAAATGGTTTCCATAACTTCGGCTTACAGAAAATGTTACACAGAGGTACTTCACATGATTCTGCTTCAAAAATATTTCTATGAAACATGCATTTATAACCTTGATTGAAGTCATTGTCATTAAAAGAGAGAGACAAACTGGAAAATGATATATTTACACTTTAATGCATAGTGAACAGGTTCAGAAAATAGATTGCAAAACATGTTTTGACTCTTTATAACTATATTAGTAGCTCAATAACTTAATTGAAAAGTCAAAATTCCCTTTTGTGCAGGCCTCTGACTGCAACTCTGGGTAAGGTTTTAATGTTATCATACAGTTAAAGAAGCCTGACCCCTAATTTCATAAACAAGGCAATTGTAGAGTGTAGAAATAAGCCCAAATAATTTACGTCAAAATATAACCTGCCAGAGTCCCAGCTCTCCTGGATGTCCCCCATCATTTATTTTGCCATCTCATTCAAACCGCAAACCAGTTATTCTAGTTTGTGGCACCTGCTGCACAGTTTCTGGCACACTCCTCTGCACCATATAAAAATCCCACATTGTAATTCATCATCTACAGGCTGCAGAAACCTTCTTAGCTTCATTCATTATATATTCTTATTATTTTTCATGTTGTATTGAAACATCACAAAGAAATACATATACAGGGTTATTTAAGTATGACTTCTTTGTGGGTTTTTTGTTCTTTTTCTTATCTTTTTCTGCTGTTTAAGTCAGTCATTTTGTGCACTTTCTCAACTTGCCTGTACTCCTTTTAGATGTACCTAATTTCACTTTTACCCTGTTTATTTTTTTTCTTACTATTTTATCCATACAGGTGTTGTTTTTTGGATAACCTTTGTGTGATAAGGTGCTATATAAATGAATGTATTGGTTTGCTTTTGACATGTGTAATTATGTAATGCAAACATATAGAAAACGCAGTATGTTTTTGCATTTCACATGCATGTTTAATATTCCATATCCATATCATGCTACATGTAACTAGCCACGGTGAGCTCATAATAGCTGCACAACATGCTACATATGAGTTATTACTTAGCTAGGTGTATGACAAGGAACCCAGTTTGTTGTTTAGTTTGTCAACCAGAAAACAAATACATCAAAGACATTTCACATTTACATTTGTGCACATATTATCATCATTTTACTGCCACTATAAAGGGTTATTTTTTTATCCGAAACAAGCTAATTAGCTAAGTTGTGGAGCTCCAGCTGCCTCTGGGGTCGTACCATCATCATCCTCGGTGGTGGGCGTGTATGAACGGTTCGCTGCTAGCTACAATGAGAAATAACGTTTGTGAGGACAGAAAGCTAAACATTCCCGTCTGTCTGGCGGAGGCTCAGCAACACAGACTTTGTTGAGGTCCGGACGAAGATTCAACCGTTTTCGCGACTCTTTAACGAACACAGTCCTTCGTAGCCTTTTTTTCCGGCTAGCTAGTTAATCCTTAAGTTACCAGCAGCTAAGACTGTGACTTTAACGGACAGCGGCGACTCGGCGTGCTAGCTAAAAAAAAAAAAAAAAAAAAAACAACATCCACAACATCCATTGATGTTAACGTCCATCATTGTGTGCAGACCGCTTTCGGACACCGCCAGCGTTGTTAATTGCTGGGTTTCTGTCTAAGCAGGATGTTCGGGATGTCGGGATGACAGGAAGATGGCAAACGGGGTTGGAAGTGAGTAACGTCGTTACATATAGCGAATGTCATGACATGCTACCAGTTAGCGGTGCGTGTGGATGTTGCCAGCACTAAGTTCCCTTCATGGCAGCCTCCGCTCCCTGCAGGGGAGCCAGCAGCGACGATTAATGACTGTCATCACGAGTTAACAGCTCTCTGTACACTAGTGCTGGCTCCTGTTTAACACCGACTGTACCAACGACTCGCTCTTTGTGTGCTCAAGCCGAGTAGTTATGTGTCTACTGTCAACTGCTGGCGTGGTGGGCAGTTCGGTCATAAAATGGCATAAAAAAAATGAAGGCAAGAGTTTCCAGTCGACACCAGGCCTGAGAGCCACAGCAGGGAATCCGAGGGACATATAGGCTTTGTTGGGAGATACTGTGTAAAGTGTGTGTCATGTGTTGTCCCCCCCCTACATCTGCAGAACACAAGCTGCTTGTCATTGGACCAACAGAGCCATGGTCAGTGAGGGAGAAGCTGTGTTTGGCCACATCTGTCATGAAGAGTGGCGACCAGAACTGGTAAATGCACTTTCTGTTGTTTTTTAGTCCAAAGCTGGTGCCAGTGATTCTTTATTGCATGCAAAATTGTATGTTTCAGACTCTTAAGATACACCCATGCACAATCATATGTAATTGTTTTTTTTAAGATTACCTTGTAAGGTAAGACATTGTCAGTAAGCAGGGTTCTGTTGTTATTTTTGTCTCCCTAAGAACTTCAAAGGGTTGCTGCTGTGGTTTCCCCTCACAGCACAACAAAATGCAAATAAGATGAATTAACCATAGGTAGCTGTGCAGTTCAGTGACCGACTAGTTGTTACTGTTTTAAAAATCGATTCCCACACTGATTGGTCACAAGTAATAGCTTCTCAGCAAAGAGGGGTAAATGATGAGAAGTTTTCTTTTATGTAAACATATTGAAAACATAAATAAACACAGGCATTTCAACGAAATTTTGTGTTATTCAAAATTTGGATGTCCATTTCAAATATCAATCACTGGTCTCCTTGATCCGTAATAAGCGTTATCAACATCGCCCCTGAAAAATCCATATTGGTCTACCTCTAATGTAGTTGTCTAGCTGATGAGCTGTGATTAACTGGCATATTATCCATGGTACGCCCCAGTGCAAGTTGACTTTAATTTTGCATAATGTCTGCATGATTTCACAACCAAAAGACTAATTATAAAATAATTAAAGATGCCCTGTGGTGAAAAACTATTTTATTTACCTCGTTACCATGTCTAATTGTGTTTATATTTGCTGTAAAACACATTGTGAGAGAAACAAGCAGTCAGTGCCATGCCTGACCATTTCCACTTTGAAACTGCAGTGTAACGATGACAGTCTCAAAAATACAGATTTAAGACTTCCGGGGGTGAGCTGGTGTTCTCCAGCTGCAGCAAGTGGTGGAGTTGTGGATGAAAAAAGAGGTCATTACTTCATAGATCGGCAAATTCTCGAGGAAGCCACAGTGTAGAGTTACATCTAAGCTATTTTAAGGCAGGACAGAATCCTTTTCATAGACTACAACTTCTAAATGTGTCACTTTTATACACAGAGTTGAGTATTTAAGGATGTAATCAGTAACAGGAGAGAGACTTTAACAAATAAAATGACAAAATTGATAAACAAAACATGCGAATGAGACTGAAAAAATAGCTCTACCTCACCAGGACAGAAATAGGACAATGTTTTAGGCTTGAAGTGTTTGTCTTCTAGCGTTTTTCATCTCAACAGGGTGTCTGTCAGCCGAACCATCAAACCGTTTGCAGAACCTGGGCGACCACCTGACTGGTTCTCTCAAAAGGTATGACAAAATCTGAGGTTCAGTCTCAGAACACAGAAATGTAATTTCTGTTTCACGCATTATCTTTTGTCTTCTCGCAAAGTTGTTCTTGATTCTCCTTTGCATCTTCGCAGCACTGTGCCTCCAAATACTCTGAGCTCCTGGAAACAACAGAGGCCCCAAAGTGAGCACATAAGTGACTTTAACCTCCAGCATGCTTTTCTAGACCTGCAAGTTAAAACAGATTGCATAGGTTTACTTGTGTGTCAGAAAACACTGTCAAGAACTAATGCGTTTGTTACTGTCAGGCGAAAACGTGGTGAGAAAGGGGAGGTGGTGGAGACAGTGGAGGATGTGATAGTACGCAGGCTGACGTCTGAGAGGATCGAAGAACTAAAGAAGCTGATCAAAGAAACACAGGAGAAGCACAGGTAACACTGCGTGCCTTTGAACGGCATGAAGACATCGTCATACAGCCCAAAAAAACTAAATCACTGCATCATAAACTGCATTGATTCATTGCTGTTTTAATAGGAAGCTGAAGAGAGAAGCTGAACTGATTCAAGCTGGACACCTGGACTCCAAACTGGAAGATCTGTGGGAAGAAATTCGGCAGTAAGAGAAAACAAACCCTTCATCAGACTCGTTTATACAATTAAACCATACGTCTGTTTTCCCATTACTAGACATTAGAAATGCTGAAATATAAGAAAATATATCTTTTGTGTGTCTGCCAGGAAGAAGAAACTGGAGGAGGAGGAAGCAGAGTTAAAAAGAAAAAACACAGATGCTGCTTATCAGGGTATCTCCTTTAATTTTATGCTGTATTTTGTCATTAATTTAACCAATACTCCATAAATCGTGTTGACTTCTGAAATACAGCTGAGACGGTTCATCTGCAGTTACTTGCCCCCCTTGTTGAACACATTCATTATTCACTCTCGGCTGAAAGTGTCACAGATTTTAGAGCTTTTAGATTGATGGATAACATTGTATAGCTAAATTGGTTTACTGTATTACTGTAGAGTTGAGAAAAGTGCACAGGAAAAGTCACCTCAGAGGTGTATTTGTGCTTATCCTCTTAGAAATCAGCCCTACAGCCCTATTTATCATATGCACATATTCAGCTGTGTCAGCACTGATCTCACAGTAAATACTTGTCAATGTATTTCTCTTAACTTGAACCATTTAACCAAACACTGCAGAGCCAAGCTGCTTGACTGAGTGAAAGTCTGATAATAATTGCTTGTCTTTCTTGTTTGACAAACAGGAAAAAAGAGTAAGTCGACCATCAGCTTTTGCGTGACTGATAAGGAAATCCTCACTGTGGTGTTTCTCCCTCTTTCAGCCAGACAGGTGGCAAAGACCACTCCCAAGCGGATGCCCAGCGTCTCCATGCATTCGCCCTCAGGCTGTAGCTCCCCAAGCCAGGAGTTCTCACCAGGCGACCCACTCGAGTGCTTGACGCTGGATCTTACATCTACAAAAAATGTAAGTCTCTGAATGTTCAAAGGCACTTAAGGTCAGCCTCACTTTTCAACTGTCTCGCCTCCTTTTGTGATTTTAAAATGTTCTGTTGGTATTTTTAATAGGTACAGTGCTAATGTTTGGAATTATGTCAGATTAGTTCGGTTTTTGAGTTACAGCTAGGTATTGTGTGCCTCAAATTTAGATTTCTTCAAGTAATTTCTTGGTATTATAAGAAGGAGAATCCTTGTGCTATTGCATATCAAGTATAGCTGGGTCAATATAGAAGTGCAGGACTTTTTGTAACATAGTTGACAGGTATCATAGTTGACATTTTTGCTGTTTTCAGGCCTAAAAAAGACAAAGAAATACAGATAGATCAGCGAGCATTCTTTAACTCATATGGTGTTATTACTTCATGTTTCTCTCTGTCTGTCTTTAGGCTTCAGGAACAGCCAGGTTATTGACATTCACTGAGTCTTCTGGATCTAGTACCGACGACATCAGCCACGGGTCACTTCTGGATGACCCCACTCAGAAGAAGCTCATGGGCCAGAAAGCTACACCACCACCATCTCCACTCTTGTCAGAGTTACTGAAAAAAGGCAGCATCTTGGCCGCAAATTCCAGACTGGTATGTCGAGGGACCTTCTGTATTATGCCAGCAGTCCCAAACTCTATAATTAACATGCACGAAACTGCAGGGCATCCGTTCTTTATAGGATCATTTCTAGAATTACTGAGCATTCAGAAAGTATTTAATACTTCAGTTGTATATTCTGTTTCTGGTTTTCTTGGTTGTAGTTTGTTTGTACAATAGAGAAGACTGAGCTTTTTGTTATTTTTGCAAATGTATTAGAAATACAGCTTCGGATGGCTGCTCGATAGTTGGAATTAAAATTTGTTCCCGCTTTTTGTTGTTGTTGTTTTTTGACGAAGCCTGCTACGCTCTTATGAAATTCCAGTTTGTCAGAACGAGTGCATCTTTTATTAGTGTTTCTGCTTTGACATTTAGCGCCATCTGTAAAGATTGTAGTCAAATTGTAGAGATGCCACTTTAGATTTGTTTTATGTGCAAGATTGCATGGTTTACACACAAAAATTCCCTTTGACGTGATAAATTACTTTGTGTGAATCAGTGACAGAATTCCAGATTTGACGTGCTTTACAGGATCAGTCATGAATCCAAATACTTGGTGTACACTTTATGTTCAAAAAACAGATAAAATACATCAAATGTTTGACCTGTATGTGTGCATTTTATTCCAGATTGGGGACGGTGACCTGTCCACTGGTACTATAACAGGAGCACATGACTTGCAGCTGGCTCCACCTAGTCAACCTCATTCTCAGGCAACAGGTACAGATATGATGTTTGATCATTGTAAGATAATGATAATCTGTGAGGATAATATTCACTGTATTGGAGTGTTTATTTGACACTGAGTCAATGTGTATTCAGGTCATTTTCTTCATACAACAGAACTGAATCACAAAGTAAATAATTACATAAGATTACATTCTAGTGAGGGCTGACTATTGTTTACAGGCATTCTATCTTTATCTGTAGGAGAGTGCTACGTATTTGCTAATTTTGCTGTTTAATTCTAAATGTTTTTGCGCTTTCTCTATAAAACTGCTGCTGTTGTTTAAGCTGTTTGCTCATTGGCTGACTGAGTGCTTCGGCTGCTTTGCATGCACTCCGCAGTTTGTGTGTTAATGTGTGTATTTGTGTGTGCATGGCAGGCGCCCCGATGTTGTCCCGTCTCCTGGAAGCCGGTCCCACCCAGTTTTCTCCTCCGTTAGGTTTTATGGTCAGTGCAGACTCCGCCTCCAGTGTTCCTCTCTCTGCTGCCACTCCTGTTCCTGTTGACTCTACTGACACAGCAAGTACAGGTCCGTCCACTTTCACCTGCACAACACCTACACGCCAATCCTCCTCACAGCCTCAACATCACCTGCTGTGTAGCTAGTTTAATGCTAAACCCTGTTGTTCCTTGGTCACTTCTTCTTAACAGGCAAAGATGGAATGTAGTATTCTGACTACATTGAGATTAATAAGTTAGAGGTCAAACTATGACATGTACTATGTACCTTGGTTCACAATTTATGCACAATTTAATACATTAGATACTGGCACAACTAAAAGATTAAAAAGTTTACAGATACTTGTTGATAAAACTAAAGGTACCAAACAAGAGTTCAGGTTCGTTTTGATTGGAATTCAGATACAAGATAAAACTTGTATAATGTGACCTAGAAATAGCAAATTAAGGTTTTTAATAATAGCAGCTGAAAATCAGTTGTTGATTGTGTGCAGAAGTAGATGTGTTGGTGCCATCTGCACCTCCTGGGTGCCAGCCGGTCTCCACGGAGGATAAGGTGTCAGAGCTCAGCGAGGAGGATGTGACTGTGTCGTATATGGGTGATGAGCTGGACCTGAAGACAGTGGGGGACATTATCGCCATCATTGAAGACAAGGTTCAATATCTTCACAGCACAGAGATCAGTTGTGGAAAAGTAAAGCATTTATGAAACCTGTTTTGGGTTTTACAGAAAATTCAGTTTCTTTACAATGTGAATATTTTCATTATGTTCAGTTTAATTAGCTTACACGCCGGCATCAGTGCTGAGAAAAAGGCACACAGTAGGACCCATGTTTGATTTGTTTTCAGATGTTCTTTAAGACGTAGAGTTTTATGTCTTTTTCTACAGGCAGATGAGGCTGCAGAGGCTTTGGATGCAGCTGCAGTTGAGGCTGCTCTGTCCCTTTGTGAGGAGAATGGCCATACTCTGTCTGGTGCCTGGGATGCCGGGCCTTTCCGGCCTCATGAATCTCACCCCACAGTGCCCACAGGGGCTCCACAGTCCTCATCTCTTCACCGTAGCCTGGAGGGGAGGACAGAAGCTTCACTCTCCTCTCTGTGCAACAGTCAAGATAACCATCTTGCAGCATTTCCAATGGGACTGAGGAGCCTTCCTCCCACTTCCTCATCCTCACGCAACTCAAAGAGTTTGGAGCACTGCCACAGTGGAGCACCTCCACAGTCTGAGGCAATGAGAGAGACTGGAGGGGTGGTGCACCCGAAAAACCACATTTCATTGGATGTTACCATAAAATGTGAAAATGAGAAGTGGGCACAGCAAAGACCTGAAAAAACCCACAGAGGTATGCACATCCATGATTGAATATTAGTATTTACTAGCTTCATAACATGCATTTTGCATGCAACTATGCATTTTGCATAACCATTTCCTTCTTATTATTCATCTTTACTATCTTGGCAGACTCAATATTAGAAGATAGCCCACTGACAGAAAGGCATCCCAAGGTATAGCACCCAACGAGGACAAAACGAACATGATGCTTGTAATTGCTGTACTGAAATGCAGAGTGTGTTGCTCCACAGTATCCCTGCACTGTAGGCTTTGTTTTAACCTCTCTACATTTTCTCCATCTTTGTAGGAGATGAAGGTGAAGAACGGAATAAGTGGTGGGGGAAGAGAGAATGCCTCGGGGACTAAAGTGGAAAATGAGGTCAATGGGCCAGAATTGTGTGGAGAAGACGAGGGCGATGGGGTGGAGGAATTCTTTTCAGAGCCAGACGGAGAAACGGAGCTAGAGCCTGCGGCCAGCGAGAGCGAGGATGGGTACAGCCTTCACACGGCTTCCTCGTCTCTGCAGCTCCACACAACTGCAGACTCTATCCCCAGCAGCCCCGCTTCATCTCAGTTGTGAGTAATTCAAATTCATGCACATATAGCAAGGAACTAAAGTGTGATTTGTGTGAGATGATGGTGAAAGTGCAGCCCAGATGGTGCATAATGATGTTGTGTAAGCATATTGAATTTTCAGCATGTCATCCCGCAGACTAGTTTCTGTTCGTCAGTACCTTTTTTATGACATTTGCTCTTTTCCTACTTCCTTCTTTTGTGCTATCACTGTACAGTTCTGTGTGCAGTGAGGACCTGGAAGCTCTACAGGCTCACAAGATTTGGAAGAAAGCCATTATGCTAGTGTGGCGTGCAGCAGCTAATCACAGGTGAGGATTACAGAAACGCTAGCCACTGATGCTCAACGACCTCTGATATATTTCTGTTTTTGAATGTTTTGGATCATTACTTGAATGGATTTTATATGAACCTGTTGTAGGTATGCAAATGTCTTCCTTCAGCCAGTAACAGATGAAATTGCACCTGGATACCACAGTATTGTGCACAGGTAAGCACCAAACATGTTTGCTGTGGTCGCATTGTATAGCTATATTCATCTCATTAATTTAAAATTTTTGTATGAAAGTGTCTCCAACACCAGACTCAACTTGCTCTTTTTTTATTTACTTCTACAGGCCCATGGACCTGGCCACCATAAAGAAGAACATTGAGACCGGTTTGATACGGACCACCGCCGAGTTCCAGCGGGACATCATGCTGATGTTTCAGAATGCAGTCATGTACAACAGCCTGGATCATGACGTGTACCACATGGCTGTGGAGATGCAGCGTGATGTCCTGGAGCAGATCCAGCAGTTTCTAGCTACCCAGCTCATCATGGAGACAGCAGAATCTGGTATCAGCGCCAAGAGCCTGAGGGGCCGTGAGAGCACGCGCAAACAGGACTCTACTGACAAGGTGCTTCACTAGAATTTTGACAAAAGCAGAGAGTCAGAAGAAGAGACAAGGGTGAGACAACAGGCTGACTTTAAGGTAGAAGAAAGTGATGCCAAACTATATCTGCTGGCCATTTTCCAAAGCATGACATTTGATTTTAGATTGATTTCCTTTCAGGTAGCCATTGGTTTCGTATGCTATGACAATCAACTTTCTAAAATTTGAAAACTTAATGAGTTCAGAGTTTACCAAAGCCTGCATTAGCATTCTTCTTAAAGGAAACCTGTTGATTTCCATTCTTTCCACGACAGTATAAAAACAAATTGGCGGATAATTGGTCTGATGAACTACAATGAATATTTAGTCAACTTTTTATCGTTGATATTGGAAGTATGTTCTTAGATATAAATGGTAAATGGTCTGTATTTATATAGCGCTTTACTATACCTGAAACAATACCCAAAGCACTTTACATTATACATCACATTCACACACTGATGGCGGAAGCTGCCATGCAAGGCGCTAACCACGACCCATCAGGAGCAGTTAGGGGTTCGATGTCTTGCTCGTTGACACCTTGACATGAGATCGAACCAGCAACCCTCCGGTTACAAGACGGCCACTCTATCCACTGAGCCATGCCATTTTTAAGCCATTATTTTTAAAACAAGTACATCTACATTAGTGTACCACAATAAAGTAGCCTTGACAAAGCAACATCAGTCAAACTTTTTTGGTGTATAACACTTTCACAGCCCGGTGCCAGAATGCTTCATTGAAATTAAGAAGGTCTTTCTAGCTAATTATGTCCAATGTCCAAAATATTCTGTTGACAAACTAAAATCGAAGCAAATTCCAAGCATTACATGGTGATATTTCATAGCGTACTGATCTTAACTGAAACCAGTAGTTGACTGGAAGGTAGGAGAGGATTGTAAAACTTCATGCAATGCCTTGAAAAATGGTCGACAAGAATATATGTCTGTAGTATATGTTGTATGTAGTTCCTGAGTTACACATGCTGGCATGTTCCTTAAAAAATACCTGGTGTGGAAAAGTAGTGCAATGGCAGGGCAGTAAGGAAATACGTAGTAAATATTACACCATTGTCATATCAGTTTATAATGAAATATGTTCTTAAAGTAGCTCTCTTTAAGCTTGTTTCAACCTCGTTTTCAAAAGCTTGTTTTCAACATTTGTTTTATGTTGTGTGTTCTAGTTTTCTTGTCACTATTTTGCTTCTTCTTGAGACTTTCACTGACTTTCAAGTCGCAGCTCTGATGTCCATCGTTTCCCTCTTACAGGACACTGTCTCCATGTCCTCTCCTGCCTTCCTCCTTTCTCTTTTTGTAAGTACCCATTCTGTAGCGTGTTTAAAACTCTCCCTTTCTTTCTTGACTTTTTTTCCTGAAGCAAACAGAACAAGTTATATTTATCAAAACAAAGGAACCCTCATTAAAGTCATGCTTGACTTAACTATCTTGAAGCACAACTTGTTTGTCAAGTAGAACTCCACCATCTGTTTTCATATTTAAATGTGGTTGTTTCATCCCCCTTGTCTGTAGGATGGAGGCACCAGAGGGCGCCGTAGTGCCATAGAAGCCGACCTCAAGATGAAGAAGTGAAAAAAACAGTATGAAAATCTTGTCCAGCGGTGTCCCTGATCTGAAATGAAAAGACTGAGCTTATTGTCTCTCATTTGCACAGATACTCACTCTGCATAATGTGCAGTGTAACCTTTACTTGCACTCTAGATTAAATGGGTAGACTGTAAGGTGGAGAAGCTAATTTCTTCTGAGACAGCCATACAGACATGGATTATGTACTGTATAATCCCAGATTACAATGGGGCATTCTGAAAGACTAGGTCAAACCTTTCATAGATGTAACTGCAGATCACTTAGACTTAATCTGCCCTGAAGTTCCTTTGGGTCATATAAATGAAGCTAAAACTTACTCTAAGCCTACAATTGGCTGAAATTAAGTTTATTGGGCTCCTGGTTCAACTCCTTATTAGTGTGGTTGATTTTGTGAATTGCACCATGATGATATGTAAAACCAGAGGCCCAAGAGTCTTATTAACCTACAATTTCTAATGGTTTGAGCCCCAAAAAGTGACTCATCAGAGGGACACATTTCAAACATTTTCATTTCTCGTATAAAACTCTACTTTTTAAATATGTCTGTATTGTTTGTGTTGATTTTATCTATGCGACATTTCCTATGAAACATTACCTACATGCATATTCTGAGTCATTTTCAGTGCTTTTAAAAAAAAAGAACGACATTTATAAACTGTTTTGTGAACTTTAAAGTGTTAAACAATAAATATGTAAATTAATCTTCCACCTAACGTGTTAAATTTGCACAAGATGCATCCACAGTGCCAACCTAATAACAGACCACAGCAGCAACTGTTACAGCCTGACTTTGCTGTTTAAGAACTGAAACTCCCATGCAAAAAAAAAAAGAAATAAAATGTGCGCAGAAATC
Organism: Amphiprion ocellaris; assembly: GCF_022539595.1. Classification (NCBI taxonomy): domain Eukaryota; kingdom Metazoa; phylum Chordata; class Actinopteri; family Pomacentridae; genus Amphiprion; species Amphiprion ocellaris. The sequence goes on along the minus strand of NC_072779.1, from coordinate 13,286,143 downwards.
AGTGAGAACACGCCTGATCTTCCTGTTGGGAATTTAAATAGTTCACATTTTATACCTTTGTTTTTTAAGTCTAAAATTCTCTTTTGTCTGTTTTGTGAGATTGATGTTTGATGTGCTATATGTTAGAATGCTTGCAGATTTTGTCGAGATTGGGGTTAAGCAGCAGTGTCTACAAGCGTTACTTGCAAAAAACGTTACCACTGTTAGTTTTATATAACAGAACTGTTGTTGCACAGCGTTGTCTACATGCAGAGGGGACGCATCCTCTTTGACAATGCTCCCTCTCTGGTGTAGGAACCAATGATAATGAAAGATTTTGCTTCTGTTTAACCTTGTTCAGTATTATGTAAATTGGCCTGATGAATAAAACGGATTCACAGCTTTTATTTGAACTAGAGCCAAGACGTTTCCAGGTTTACCAGCTCCTGGTGCCACTTTGTTGCTGTTGTCAACTACCGCTGTGTCCTCCCTACTTTTCTGTTGATTGTGCAAATACATCGTGTTCATGTCCAAACAAAGGTTGTTCTATTTGTGTAGAATCCAGCCTGAGAATCCTGTTGAACAGGATAAAGTTAAGGTGTGATGATAATTTATACACCCTGTCAGCCAAATAACTCATCTTAGATCATCATCTTTTTGTAGAGTTGTGGATTTTTTTTAATGAACAAAACTGCCATCAATCTACACTCAATGAAAAAGCAAAAGGAAAAGATGTTTTCAATTTTTTAAATGCAAATGTATTAAAAATCTAAATCTGAAATATCTGATTTCCAAAGCTATTCAGACCCTTGATTTTATACTTTGTAGAAGCAACTTCAGCAGCAATTACAGCTCCTGTCGTCTCTACAGTCTTTGCACATCTGGATTTGACCAGTTTATCCTTCATGACAAATCCTCTCAGGCTCTATCAGATTGTATGGGATGTGTCTATGACCTGCCACCTTAAAGCGTCTCCACAGGTTGTCTGCGGTTTTTAAGATAGACCTTAAGTCCAAAGCTCTGTTAGAGTAGCCATTGGGTTCTTAATCACCTCCCTTCTTACTGGGTTCCTTCCTTCCAGTTTGGCTACATCTAGGAATAGTCCTAAAACAAACTTAAGTTTTCCTACTGAAATGATTGGATACCCTCGGCAGGATCTTTGCATCAACACAAATTTACCTCAAAGGTGTGTTTTCTAGCTTGTTTTTGGTCCTGACATGCAGCCACTTTAGCAGCAATTACACTTCAACTGTCTCCAGGCTTTGCACCCCTGGATTTGGCCAGTTTGTCCCATCCTTCCCGACAGATCATCTGAAGACATTCAGAATCTAGAAAGCCACTGGACAGAGCACATGTAGGCCACAATGCAAATGCATACAAACATTAAAGCTTCAAGTCACTCACGTGTTTATGTGGACTGTTTCTAAAGGCAGTAGTAGTGGATTGGACCAAGTAACCAGTAAAACTCAAGCTTGTGGGATATTTTACATGATTTAGTTGATATTTTTAAATAATAAGCCAAATATTTGATAAGCACTTCAAACCCTGGCCTTCTCTATAAGCATTGTTAGCAGGATGTGGTAATTGGTTTGGAGATTTGCTTTAATCACTTTAAAACTAAGAAACATAGAGTCCTTGATTTAATCAGCCCGAGCTTATGATCAGCCTAAACGAACGTTCTAACACTACACCTAAAGTAAGAGAATCTGTAGTCCTCTAATAATGATATTGAACAATGATTGCTAAATACGTAGGACACTTTTGGATACAGAAGCTTGTGTCTTAGTTGCTGTTTTAATGATGTGACCAAACATGAACCATTCAAAGAGTCAGTAAACCATAAATACCCAAATGAACAAATCAGACAGACCAAGTATACGTTCTGGTTACATCTTTAATTTTCTGATATTTTTGGCTGAAAGCTTATTTCTGCAGTGTTACTCAAGTCAACTCAACTGCAATGTTACTTCCACAACGATTGTTAACAAAACCTGACTTGTGTGTATCACAGTAAAGGATTTACATGTTTGTGACTTACAGTGTGGACCTGAATATTTTCCATTTATTAACATTTGTAGTGTCAGTAGTCATGAAGACGCGTCTGCCAAAAATGAATATGTAACTAAGAAAACACTCTCACTACCGTGCATGCAACAGTAACAATATGGAACACAGGAGTAAATATTAACTCAAAAGTGCTTGAAATGAACCTGAATATTTATAAGTATGAGAACAGCTAAGGCAGTTTGGCAGTCTTAGTGCACAGCAACATGTATTAGTCTGTATAGGGTTTTAAAGATTTGGGGTTGGTATAAAAAATTAAAGTTAACTTCACAAAGTTCCCTATTTATGATGACCAAACCTGACAAGAACATGACAAGTAAAAATCACAAATCTGGTTCCAAGGAGAAAGAGGTTTATGCCCACATAAATGTAGATTTCCAAATTAAAATGTGTCTTCTTGATAAAAGATCTGTATAAATAAAAGGTGTAGGATTTATAAAACATCTAGAAATTTGGACTGAAAACAAATTCTCTGAAAACAAAGTATTGCATGCCATTTAAACCACCATATGCTTTTACATACTGTTCACAATGGAGCTTCTGATATCTAGCAGGAACACTGTGAGGATGTGAAGGGACTTTTTGGGTAAACTGAGCTCCATGTGACAAATCAAAGTGACCTCTTCAGACCTCTTATAACAAAGAACAACAGTCATTTTTAAGTTTAAACCAGCAGCTAAAAGACTGGCTCCTGGATAGCAGAAGGTAAATAAATAAAGCAACAAACAGCAGTAGTGCAGGGAGCTGGAAGCTCTGCGGTGGGATTCAGCTCTTTTTTTTTTGGCAAGTACAACCTTTTATGATAAGAATATTAATCAGGAAAGAGTGGTCATATTTTGCAAAATTTTACTCTACAGTGCCTCCTATTGTGATAGTGCTGGAGGTCCAGTTGTCTGATTTGTCTGTTTTACTCACAAATAAAAAGGTCCTTTTAAATTTCACAGTACAGACCATCTCAGAATTGTCCAAAGACTACAGTATTATTTAAGTCACTGATCTCAATATTTCCTACAGAAAATAATGAGCCAAGATGCTCACGCCACATTCACTCTATTAACTACTAAATAAATACACCTAAAATTTCAGCAAGGACACAAAAACATCCAAAAAATCAATAGAGGTTAACTACAAAACCTAAATGGATAAAACATGTATGTGTGAACATACAACTGCCTTCACGACCCCGAAGGGAGACCCCCATATGTCATGCCATTTCTATAAGAAAGTTTAAAGGCTCAAAGACATCATACGCACTGCCACAGTGAGTTTGCACTTGATGCTCCTGCCACCACAGCCAGGGTTGGCAGCTAACATGCAACTCTTATTTTCTACCATCAAAGAGGAGAGAAGGCACATTGTTTCCAGTGGCATAATCTCCCACCGACTGCGCTGTACCCAAAGAGATTTCATTACAAAGTGGCTGGATTAGATAAATTACACACTTCACTAAAATGCGTTATTGGAAAGTCTGTAAAGAAACATGTTCTCCTCCGTGTCCTCATTTGCCTCTCTGACGCCCGACCAATCGATGCAGTTTCTCACAGTTGTCCAGCCTCATCGACTCGGCCTTCTGCTTTAACCGTTCATCTCGGTACAGCTGTCCGAGGTTTGCCAAGTCCGACTCTGAAAAGGGAAGGCAGAACGACAAAAGCAAGATGTATCACCTCTATTTTTAAAAGCTTTTTGCACTTAAAGGGAAATTTAGACATTTTGGAAATACAATCTACACTTTCTAGCAGAGAGTTATGAGAAAAGATCAATACTGCTCCCACATCTGCACAATAAATATAAAGCTACAGTCAGCAGTCTGTTAGCTTCACACAAACCCTCCGTGAACGGCACTTTTAAAACTCGGTTTGGTGGTTCTGCTTGTCGGCATCTTGGCAGTGCCTCACTCTGTCTAACTCCTTGCTATTTCAAAAATAAGCAAAGAGGTGTAGCATGTGTGGAGCTGAGGCAGGTGAATGCAAGTTCCTCTAGGCCGAGGTGTGATGACCCCTGAGGTCATCTTGAGGGAGGGTCTGGTTTTCTCTTGGTTTTGGGAGTGGTCGATGAGTGTGATCAGGAGCACCCAGTGTTTTCCTGGGTTACTTAAGAGCTGGCTTTATTCTAATCACCCTCTGCTTCCCTCCACAGGCAGCACGCACCCAGGTGTAGCGTTTTAGTTCTTTTGGGATTTGGTTTGCAGCTTACAACACCTGCACAGACATCATTCACAAATGCAGCACACACACACTGATTCTCACAACCCCATAATGTTTTGGCTATAATTTAATTTGACTTAAGTTGACATAACAGTCTTTAATTGTTATGCTAGGTGTGCTCTTTCTTTTGTTGTGGCCAATTTGAGCCAGGTCATACCAAAGGACTGTCTAAGAGGGCATCAACCTGTCTCTCAAAGTGGCCACACTGTTAATTAAACATAATTTTAAGCCTGAATACAATTTAAACAGGTAAGTTCTATGAAAAATATAAATCACCTCCTGTGCAGCTGTCATAAACTGGGACATTAGCTATAGAACCTAGAACCAATTTTATAAGTGGCTGTAAACATATAAAGTTGGACATTTTCACATGGGTTTTTTGGGGGGGATTGAGCCTCAAGTGGCCTATAAAGAAACTAGTTGTCACTAAATCACAATATATGACTTGTTTGAGCTGTTTATTAAAAAAATTAAAAAGCATACTTTTGCTATGTCACAGGGGATCATTAGGAAGTTTTTCTTGGGTATTACTGATTACTGGCCAACAGTGACTCTGAGGTCCATTGTAAGCTCTATATTTAAAAGTATAATACATGATAAAAAGTCTAAAAATGTCTAAAAACTGTGTTGCATTTTTTGTGCACCTATGTTATCCTAATGTGATTAAACCCAAAGTGAGCTGTAATTTTATGTAATATAATGGTGCATTCACTTTGGTCTCCGTCAGTGAAATCAGCAGACTAGCTATCCACGCTTTCATTTTTGCCATTCTACTGCTTGTATTGCCTGCTGGATTTTAGTATGATTGTTTCAACGTTGGTCAGGACATCAACTTCCATCAAACTCCAGCATCAAACTACATCTTTTGTTATTATTTTGATTGAAAGTCCCCCATCACCAGAAATCCCATATGGTGTGTTTAACATACACAGACATGAGAGCTCAATCTGATCTAATTCTGTCAATAAATAAATATACTTCCCAAAGTGTCTCACTATTCCTTTTAACAGTGCACAGCTGCATGCGATGTGAATTGGAGGGTCTGTTATTGAAAGTCTACCAAACGAGCCGCTTGCTTACTTTGCTGTTTCTCTTTCCAGCAGCTACTCTGCAAGTGTTCAATATAGTCGCTCTCTATGGTTTTCTCTAATTCGTCCAATGCAGCTCCACGATATTCCTTTTCAAAACTTTTATCGACATAGTATGGTACGCCCATGTGCTGCGTTTCCCTGGATACCACCAGCCCCATGGCCCTGCAAACAAAACACACAATTCAAATTTATTCAGTGGAGCCCAAGAATTTGTTAATGTGTCACTGCTGTAAGGCTGACGGTTGAACAGACTCACGGCTTATAGAAGAGACTGTAGGGCGGGTTAGTGGCCATCATCTGTGTAAACACTGATATGAGGATTAGCACCAACACGGGAAGAAGCTGCAGAAGCGCTGTGAAGGTGTTCTGTGGGAAGATAAAATCAGCACAGATTGCAAAGCATGTAATACTCTCTGTAGGCTGCACTAATTACACTGTACTCATGCCAGTGCAGTAGTTGAGTAAATGGGGGCTGCAAACATGTTAAAAACGTACTGAAACACTGTACTATGATTCTCAAGAGTGTGTTAATGATTAGAGTAATGCAGTGTTTCAACAAGAAGATGGCAACATAGTACTGTAGCACAAATCAGGGATTTGTGCTAATGTTTTATGAGTCACTGACCTGACTCTGGTTGTCCTCCACCACCACCTCCTCGCGCCTTTCATAAGCACGTCGACGACGAGGCTGATAAAACTGAGAGTAGGAGGCTCCCTGGTTGGTGTACACATGGATGTTTCCTATAAAGAGACACCGTTTTACTGCATCTACACTTTCACAGTAAGACAACAGATAATACTCCTAATTATTATTGTTGCCATTAACCATAGCAACAATAATAAACAATATTGAGAACACTAATAATAAATACCACTACTAAGGATAGACTACATTATGTAAAAGCATTTAAGATTGAATTAAAAATAAATGAAAATTCAATTTCATCACTCATGGATTTTATTTGTTTTTGTGCAAGTTCTTCACTGAGAAAACATAGCTGTGAACCACTCTGAATGGTGACCTTGCAGTGATCCTTCTTTTAACATACCTGTGGGGAACCGTCCTCCAAAGAAAATGTTGAAGAGTTCCTCTGGGGAAATGTCGGCCTCAAAGTCTCTGTGGAAGCTTCGGTAGTGTCCGTGGCGACTGTGGGTGGAGTGCTGGGGTGCATTCAAAGCTGTAGACTGATCTCCATACTGATCATACTGCTGCCTCTTCTCTGGATTGCTCAGCACCGCGTATGCATTGCCTATTGCTGTTGGGAGAGAGGGGAAACATTTGGCTGTGGCAAACATGAAATCCAATGTGTAGTTAGTAAGAGTTATGCAGGGAGTTGTCCTTTAAAGTCAGTCAAATCAAAATACCTACATTAATGCAGATTTTAAATTACAATATTTATTATATATTTTTTTAAAAACAAAAATGTCTTCGGTGTAAATGAACTTTCACCTTGTCCGAGTCAAAGTTCACTGCGCATGTCAAACCACCACGTCACTCTGCTGAAGCGTCCGGACGCAGACACTTCGGGAAGCTAGATGTGGTTTTTACCCCCAAAACACGACAGAGAAGTGAAAGAGAAAACACTATTTTCACGATGACTGGGAGGAAGAGTTCTTTTTCACGACAGTGAAAGATAAATGTATGTATTTGCGGGGCGACTTTTGCGTCGGCAAAGCGGCACAATGTGGAGAGATGCTACTTTAGCCGCTACAAAGCTTCCATGCTAACTAGCCACCTGGTAGCACACATAGACTGTATGCGGACTATGGACAGGAAAAGCCCCGCGGACTTAAAGGCAGTTTTGACGTCTACTACGCGGCGAAAAGTTTCTTCGTAGAGAAAAATGTACCATTAGAAAAACTTGTTTAGTGATGACTGACGGGGCTCCTCCATGACGGGTCGGCATGCAGGCTTCATTGTACGATGCAGAGGTGATCCAGACTTCCCAACATTCCTACATTACCACTGCAGCATTCACCAGCAGGACATATGTATGTACAAAAGTGGCCGGATTTGATCATGTGATGACTCGTGTCGTGAAGATCATAAATGGCTCCAAAGCCAAACAACCAGGACATTGAAGGTGCTGCTGGAGGAGCTGTTAGCTGAACATTGTGACCTGTTACTACACACAGAAACCCCATGGATCAGCAGGGGAACAGTTTTGCAGCGTTTTCTGTCACTGTTGGCCGAAATCAGAGTTGATGCAATTCAAAGGGGAAGACACCTTGCTGCTTGAGGACACAGTGGATTCTTGCCCTTGCATTTTTAACGGACATCACTGGGAAACTGAACCATCTGAACTGTGAGCTGCAAGGTAAAGGTACGACTGTCCTGACATAAGCTCTGCAATGCCAGGCTTCCCACTAACTCACATTTATAGACAAAGAAAGAGGTAACGTATGTTGTCATTCAAAACACTGTGCCATTACACAAATATATGAAAAATAATTTGTTGAAAACGTAATGATTTGTTGTTATGACCTGTTAAAAATGTTGCAATGCTGGTGAAAAATGCTGGTGATTAGTACTAATGTGATAGGATTCATTTCAAAATGTGAAAGAGCTGATTTTTTTTTCTTACATAACTGATAATTTGTACAAACATGGTTTGCACAAATGAAGCATGATTTGATGACAGGTAATGATTTCCTAAAAATGTTAGAAGTGACAATTTGCACAGAAATGTAACTGGTGTGATTTTGAACAAAATGCTGCAAATATACTGATTCATACAAAACTGCCAAGAAAGATATTTAAAAAAGTTTCAGAGATGGGATACCTCTGACTTTTAAATATTGGAACAGATTTCCATATATGTGTGTGTGTGTGTGTGTGTGTGTGTGTGTGTGTGTGTGTGTGTGTGTGTGTGTGTGTGTGTGTGTGTGTTTCCTACCATCATTGTTGTGGAAATCGTTGTTAAAAAATTATTGTAAGGAATAATTAACATAAATGTGATCAGAAAGTCTTTTTACATATTATTTTCATTGTTATTATTATTGTTTAAAGATGATGGCACAAGTTGGCTATTGAGGAAGTTTGTATCAAACAAGGTGCCCTTCGTACTACTCAGTACCCTTGAAGTTGCTCTCAGGTTCAAAAAGGTTGGCGACTCCTGCTTTACACAAACCCTACCGCTAACACTATGGTGTTATAAAAACTAGAGCAAATTAACATCAGCTGTTCTGCCACTAGATAACAAGTTACTACACCTACTGCAGCCTACAGCTTGCTGGACAGTTCTGCATCTTTGTTGGATACCAGAATTAGCGGAACAGTTCAGTCTCCTTATTTAAACTTCCAAAGACTGATGAGATGAAAAAGAGATGGACTGATTTTGTGAGGAGCCACACTGATGGAAAATATCAACACCTCCTCTGCAGTGACCAGGGAGTTGTTCAAATTTTCATCTGAGACAACTGTGATTCACAGATAAACTGCTACTAGTGAATGTGGGTTAAACCGATTAGCTCCCTCCCTCGTCTTCATCATCATATCCTGAAAACATCTGGTGTCATCATCAGTAAAAGTGGTTGACTACGCTTGCTGTATATGTCCTTTAGTGAACATATCCCAAGAATATCAGAGCCAAGAACACTACTTATTGGTTCACGATTTTGAAACCTAATTTTCTATACTTGAAGATTTATTTCAAGTTCAAATTTGGCTGGGTGGCCAGTAAAAAAGCTTTCTGTGGTGTGACAAACTCAGAATACATATTTATTACTGCTTTAAACAGATTTTAAAAGAAGCGAATAGTGTGGTTTGCAGTGGCGACTTCAAGGGAATGCAATGAATTGCTACAAACCAGGAGTTTTCAGTGTCTGAAATTGTGATCCTAATTCAGTTAAACTCGCTCCAGACGACAACTTGAGGACCATTTTCTTAGGCAATTTTTGTTCACATTTTGACAGACTGGCACAGTGATAAATTTGCTGTTTGTAAAGTATCCATGGCTGTACAGACTACTTACTATTATCACTGGATTACTGTGATACTGAGGAAAGCTTGTGATGATATCCAGGCAAACAGTAAGAAGAAATATCTTTCTCTAGGATTTTAATTGAATTTATGGGCATTATCCACAATAGACATTGATGCTAATCCTTAGAAAGTGTGTATCACATTGTTGTGTGTGTGTGCTCAGATTTTACCGAATTCTGTCTCTGAGAAGGAGTGCAGTGCTATTTGAAAGCCATCGCTGCTGCCTGTAACTGTAGTGGTAAACAGGCCAAACCAGACAGCCAAACACAGTAGGTAACCTTTCATTTTTTTCACAGCGCCTGTCCTCTACACCTCATGCGGTATCTTTGACTTATTCTTTTAATTTGCACTTCCCCTCCCTGGAAGGTGCAACTCACAGTTTAAAAACTCCTGCCATAAATGAATACAAACAGTCCAACACAGAACTTTTGAACTTGATTAAAACTGCTTAAACTGGTTTACCAAGCTTAAAACTTAGCCTCTGATGAAGTTTGTCTACAAGCAACAGAATGTCCTTTGTGTGACCATTAGAGACTTGTCGTTATTTGTGCTGAGCAGTATGTTTATTATAGATAGCATGAAAATGAACAATAGTTTTAGCATTTTATCTCACAGAAAATGATGTTTCTCCACTACAAAGTCCATACCTTTGAAAGCATCTGTGGCTCCTGGAGCGAAATTCTTGTCAGGGTGAAACTTCAGGGCCAACTTCCTGTACGCCTTCTTCAAATCTTCATCGCTAGCATTTTTGTTAACACCAAGGATTTCATAGAAGTCCTTGCAATTCTTTATCCTGCAGTAAAAAAGCATATTGGATGTCTAAAAACTGACACATACACACTCTCTCTGTGCATACCCTTCATACAATATTTAGTAACAAGTACACTAACAGAGAGCTATATATCTACTGTATACTGAAAGAACCAAGTAAATGAATGACCTTTACAGTCCATGTTATGAAAAAAAATGTGATTAGTGCTTACAGTTACTATAATTTTGTTACCCTTTATTAAGTAAAACATATTGTTCAGTCAAAGAAGGCAGCTGGCAGCAAACTTATTGATCTGCTTTGCTAGCGTAGCGCTGTATCTGTAGGGAGGACACCACAGGTGGTCTGAAATATTGAGGAATTGGTCACAAGAGATACTCAGTGATGGGTCGTCTTTGATTCAGATCAGTATAAAAACAACAGAGTAGAAAAACAGAGATGGCAGTCCCTCGCTGCATAACAGTAAGAAAAATAAATGCAGAAGTATCACTGTTCACCTGAGAACACCCTGGCGTTGATCCTCAGTGTAGCTCTTCTTTTCATCACCGCTTGGATTACTCGTTTCGTTGTTTCCTGTGTCCTTGTCTCTCCAGCCGGTTGGCGGGGGCACGTGGTTTGTCTGTGGAGCAGCACTGCTTCCATTCCTTAGTATGGCATCTATCAGCACTGCAAACAACAACAACAACACAGTCTGTGGTCAACTGGCAATCCAAGTATGTAAAGAAGATAGAGAAAGTTTAATCAAAAATATCATACATCAAAATCAATACGAAAATTATGATTAACAGCAAATTTTTTTATGGTAGGTCTTGACTACACAGATTGTGGACTATCTCTGAAATTGTTTTTGAGGGATAGCTATCATTCTTTTAACAGGCCTTATATTGTGTTTTTGTTGTTGTTGTTATTTGTAATATAATTTTGGTGGAGAATACTGTCAAATACAAGACTCCAAAATCTCCCACAGTGTGGATCTGGTAAAGTAGATGGCCACAACGCTAGATTCAGAATACATTCATACTCCAAGCTTTCACAACTTCCCTGAGCACAAACATTTGTGGACACTTCTCCAATCATTTATTCAGCGTTTTCTGTAATTCATCACCCATCTGTGTATCACCAGACTGACACTGACAGTGCAGCACATATTCAGTCCTTGCAAAGTATGCACATTATAAAACATTACAACAAGCTGTAAGATATAGCTGGGATCATTTAAGTGCTATGTTTAAAAAGCTATCAGTAATCTATGGCAGCTTATTGATCCTGGTTAGATATCATTATTGCAAAAGCAACTGGAGAGAGTAAAGCACCTGCAAACAGTCATATTTTCACACAGCGCTGCCCTACAGTCTGTGGTTCCCTCCATGAATTGCAAGGGGGAAGGGTGCCCTAAACACAACCTAAAATTCTGCATGCAGCACTAACATACATTAAGTCTGAAAGCTGCATGGCTCGTTTTGTATCTCCATCTGAAAATAACGACTCTGTGCATCGATCCTGAAATCTGACAGTACACTGCCTACAGTGAACAGGCTGGGATAAGTTAACTAGTAGACCAAGGTTTAGCTAGTCGGACTGCCATTGCAGAATGTGCGTCAGCTAATTTTACCTCTGGCCCGGGTGCTGGGGTAAATATTCTGCGCTTCATATAGCAGCTGCAACGCCCGATCCTTCCGTCCGGACCGTAAACACAGCTTCGCCTTCTCTATCAGTCGGTCTGCCTCTTCTTTGTCCATTTCAGCGGTACGGGGGTTATTCCGGGAGTCCTGTCGCCGTGTGTGGAGGTCTGTCCCTGGACACCGTGCGCCAGTATCATGTGTTGAGCCGCTTCAGCTAACGGTAGATAGCCGGTTAGCTTCGGTTACCGACAGCTGCGTAACGTTAGCTCGGTGCTGCCCGCAGTCACTCAAAGTCCGTCGCACTATCCGATTAGCGGACGACGTTGTCAGGCTGCAAGCAGGCCCGCAGTTGGGCCATTATTCAAACGGAGAGTCTTAAAATGGACTCTGTGTGCTGTCCGCTCGGTTAACGGTGTTTAACGGCCACCGTGTTCATTTAAAAGCGTCCTGCTGTCCTGCGATGGACGAGAGGTGGAGGCAGGACCGCTGTGATGTCACATCCGGTGCAGCTAGCTGTCAAATCTGAGGAAAACCGTCCCGTTGCTGAAGTAAAATGACATTTATTCGCCTGTCTGTTGGTAAGTAAGTCAGACGTTTAGTTTTTATATGACATTTTGCTTTTCCTGTCCTGTACTATGTTGTTTTACGGTGTTTGTAAAACCCAGACGGCCGAGTAACATCAGCAGGTGTAGGCCTGCTGTGGTGCTGATGCTGCATTCAAGGACTTACATCAAGGCGTACCTCCGATAAGTGCTAGTGGTGCATTCAAGTGTCAATCAAAGCTACAAGAAGCTCTCATTTCTTTGTTTGTTTTTCTTATTATTATTAGCAGAAGTAGTATTAGTATTTTTACCATAGCTTCGGCATATTTCATGGGATCACGCAAAACCACTTTCTTCTATAAACATTTTTGAGACACATGGCATTTTCAGGGCTATAAAACATATTTTACCTCTTTTGAAAACCGTAACCAAATTAACTTTCCATCCACTGTGAAGCCAAAATCTCATTTTCGTTCAGTACCGATTTTGTCTACATCCAGCTTAGAGCATCATGGGGTGTATCATAATTTACATAGCAAAATTGCACCAATTAAATGTCTGACATAGAATAATAAAAACAAGCATTGGTTCTCTGGATCTATTTTCTGATAAATCATTGGAGAAAAGGTCTCATAGATTGTGATACCTGTAATGCATGTAAACTTCATTTGATTTGGAGTAAATTTTTTTGTTTTTTTTAGCCCTCAAAATTGTGTGTGATGGTCTCTTTTAAAAGGTTCAAAATGCTGCAAAAAGTCATGTGGTTTAAAAAAAAAGCATGAAACCCTCTATGTGCTTTTCATGGCCTGGAATTCTGAAAACTTTCAAATTTTGTATAGCTTCAATCTATAAGTGTGTTAAAAAAGTTGATTCTCAGGGGTCAGGTGAGAGGCACTGATTGATCTTTTCATAAGATGCCTCTTAAGGTGTATGACTAGGTGTTTTCGTTAAATTTTGTTTTTGTTTGTTTCCTCATTTTTTAATTTCAGCCATAAGGTGGCACAACATAGACTTTGACTGTGACACAAAAAAGTGGGCTTGTAATGGTTATTTTAAACTCATTTTGAGATGTATATTTTCAAACATTTATCAGAAATTTCATGAAATTTTCTTGTTTTATTGTTAACTTATTGTAAACCCACTAGCTTTGGTAATATCAATTCAATTTAACTGAAAATACTTTTTTCCAGATGAATTTAGAAATGTAAACATTAGTTGTCTGATTTGAATTCTTTTGACTTCAAATAATTAGTTTTTCCTACATAAGAGACTTTAATCAGATCATTAAATCAAGTTTTGAAAGAAACATCACTAGCATCACAACATTAGCATACTTGCTACCATGCATTGTTAACACGTTTATTAAAAATCTCCCGAGTCTCCTTTTTTTGTAGAATGAAAACTTGCTGTGTTATTTTTTTTTTAAAAATTCTGTTTCTTTACATGAAAACACAAACAGTGCCAATCGTGAAGAAGGTTGTAGTTGTAATCTTAAACTTCACAGAACTAGACAACAATGAAAAGCTACAGATTCTATTAGAAGGACATGCAGTTGATGTAGCTGCACATTATGAGACTGCATGCCTCAGACTAAGAAACACAAATATTCAAAAATCTTGGCATTGCTTAGGGTTAGGCTGACCCTAGCCCTAAACCTAAACCTATGAAACACTTACACAGAAAAAAATATTGCTTTTTATTTAACATTTTGATCCTCATATTTTATTAATTATACTTAATAAATTGTACTTTTCTCTACCTAAATTTCTTATTGCTATTCTTTTTTGTTTGTTTAATTGCACAACCATTAATGCTTTAGCAACACTGTTAACCCGTTATTAATGAAACTAAAGCATATTGAACTGAAATTACAGTCAACATACTTGGTTGGCCACATTGTACACTGAGGCATTTATTTTGTTATTACTTTTAAATGTATCTGGATATAAGTTGAAGTGAAGTGAAAGTGGGCATTAATACCTCCACCAGTGAATTAAAACTATGCCACATGTTTTGTTCATGCATATTTTATTCAAGAGTAAAAAAATGTGATTTGTCCCATAGGGCATGCTTACAATGTGTGTATTATTTAGGAAGTCAAATGCCAAAACATATTTCCATAGATAATAAAAAAATGTTGCAAGATAAAATCCATTATATTTGTTTGTTGAAATATGCATGTAGACCATACAAGAACCAGAAACGGAGGAAGGAAAATAACCATAAGCTAAATTGTAACAATAATAATATCAGCAGTAAATATAACCAGAGTACAATGTTTCCTGTTAAATGTAAGTGTAACACATGATTTTCTGTGTCCAGTTCATTTACATCTGAAAACCATGCTATCATGCTTTGGCAGCCTGAAAGTTGCTTTTCACTGAGATTATATTCATTCACACTATTGAACATTTTCGGTACATCAGTACAACCGAAACAAAAAGAAATAGAACACAAGGCTTCACACCTTAGAGGGGCATCTCTGCATACAAGAAGTCAATATAAAATTAAAAGCAGTGGTAATAAATAACAAAATTAAGAAAAAAATGGACCGAAACAATCAAAGGAAGCCTATTTATAAAATTTATAAAACAAGACAAATAAAACAACAAATATAATTCAAAAATAAATGAATTCAAGTTTACTATTTGAAACACAACTATCACAATTATAATCTCACGTAACAATTAGGAACTTAATTGCATGCATTGATGCGTTCCATACCATAGATGCTGTGTTAAAAATCACTTTTTGTCTATCCTTAATTCACATATCTTTATCATTAAATAGAACGATGGAATATAAAGTAGAAAAAATATTGATGTTTGAAAGGAAATTCTAGAAATTTATGCGATGTGTCACTTTTGGTTGGGGCTTCGCTGATATCAACTTTCAAAGATTATATATTTTGAAAAGACCAGAATATTATATTTTCTCCCTTTTTTTATCCATCAAAATAATAAGCATTTTTGCCACAATGCTTAGACATAGGATATGATTTTTATTTGGATCATGAAGTTTTTTCTCAGCCTGTTTCTCCATTCTGTCCATTAAAATTAGATTCCAAGAATTAATTCGCAAATGAATAATGAAAGATTAACACATTTAAAAATCTTATTAATAATCTAGAATTTTGCTCAGTTTTCATGAAGCTTCTCACATCTTGATCAATCCAAGATAAATGCCAGTGAAAACGAAAACACATTTGTTCTCAGAAGCATTAATTCACTAATTCTAGTTACATTCATCAAATCAGGTAAATAAATAAAAAGAAATTCTGTATGGATCTAACCTTTGGTTGTTATAAACTCTTTGAACAAAAGATACGTTACTTTTGAGTTCAAAAATTTGTAGAATTTCCTCCCTACTCTGATATAGTACTTTGTGTAGCTCTTAGGCATGAGATCTCGTTGAATTTGCAGCACAGTAAGAAGTGCAGAGGGCGCTAATGTTTGCTACTTTCTCCGTAGCAACAAGCAGGTGAGAAAGAAGCAGGTGGTGTCCTGATAGCAGGGTATGTTGCCAAAAAAATTCAAACTCTTCTGTTTTCCTTTGTGGTCCAGAAACTGATCATAACAATGCAGAAGAGATGAGAAAACCATGATCCTGAGCCTCTTTCAGCAGAGGACGCTCAAGTTTGTACGTTCCAGAAAGTGAATTGCACAATTCTTTCTCCCTCCGTGAGGTAAAGCTTGTTCAAATGCCATGCTGCTGTGATGTGAAATGCTGTAACAGTTAGCGCAGAGGAAGTAAATAACTTTGCAGATGGTCCAGATAAAGATTCACCTACAAATGCTGATGCGTCTACATATGGGGTAGTGTGACATTTGCAGATCTCTGTATTGAATCGGTGATGCTGAGGTATCTACAGTAAGCAGTGGAACCAAATTTCCCCCCCAAATTGCTCTTTTCATCACCTTCCCTTCTTCCCTCATTTCCCCCAAGGTTTGTCTTGCTGGGAGATGACTGATACTGAGGAAGATGAGTAAAAGAGCTGCTGGAGGTTATTGAGACGTACCCAAGGCGGAGTTAGATCTCAGACAGCAGTGGCTTTGGCGGTTTAGTGAGCACAAATGAGCACCCTGTCTTCTTTCAGGATGACAGCATCTTACTACAAGGTCAATCAAAAAATTTTAAGTCCACCAGTAAGATTGCGCTGCATGTTTTTTTTTTTTTTGCTTCCTTCCTTTATCCTTTCTTCCTCACAAAGTGGTGTGATTTAATACTAGCAAAAAACATGTAGGTAAACAAGATTATTTTCCTCATGGAGTGAACTTGTGAGTGATTCATAGTAAACACTTTATAAAACAGTAAAATGATTGGTGTGACATGGATACTGCAGTTATGTCTTCTGCCAAGCCCTGCAATGGAGGAGCAGACAGCACTCGAAACAACACAACCCCCAACAATTCAGTCTCTAGTTGAATTGAGAAAGGGAACAACAGGCAGACACAACTTTCAACCACATGTTTTTTTGTTGTTTTTTTTTTTCCAGTCAAACTGCCTCCTGCTGGCCTCTCCTCATCCCTGCCCTTTGCCGTTAACCCCAGCTCCCCCCTCCCCCAACTGTGCAATGACATACTGTCACAAAATAAATGACCTTTTCGCCCCTTTTTAGATTTGCTGCAGATTTCATGATCTACCAGTGGGCCTGTTTTATTTCGATGTTCAGAGGCCTGAATTCCCGATTTAGCAAAGTCTTGCTGCACAGCGCAACAGCGGCACGTTTTCTCTGAGGCTCAGACAGCACATCACTGGATGTTGCTGTTGTCTTCTGTGCCGTTTGCCTCCGACATATTCATCTTTCCCATGGAGTGGCCCACGTGGTTCACCCCGTCCTTGCGAGGCGGCATGCGCTCATTGATGCGGTCCAGGCCTTTAGCCTCCTCGAAGCTGGTGATCTTATGCTGGGGGGAGAAACCACGGATAGCTGAGGAGAAAAAAAACATATAAAGGGATCAGGATCAACAGTTAATGGCAGAATATCATGTTATGTTGTCATGTTATCAAATGCTGTTGGTTGTTTCAAGGTACTAAAAATAACGAATTTCAAGGTCTGTCAGTCTAAATTGGGATCTTTTTAAAAATTACACATACTGCTGGTAAATGCTGTTCACTCTGCAACTGATACTAGTGACACAGCAAAGTAGAAGCTGCTAAATTTCATCACTACCTGTTTAGAGCCAAAAAAATCACAGTTTCTCAGAGGCAACATCAACGTGCCTACTACATATTTAAACTGCCTTCTGCTTACTTTCCAGTAGATGGTGCTGTTTGACACGTCTTTTCCCAATAAATCTACCTTTCCCTCTAATGACATTCATTACTTCACGTCACACCCCAGGATCCAGTTTTAACAGAAAACACATCAGATGTTTATTTCTAAATTATTCAAACATGTATGGTAGCAAAAATGCAACCTGGACTCAGTGAACTTACCTTTATTTTGAAAAACACATTTCTTAACAAGCAGTACAATGTCTACCTGCAATCATTCTCTGTTACTTATTTCAAATAAGATACACATGTGACTACAAATAAAATGTGTTAGTGCTGGTTAACTGCTGTCTCATCCTGCAGCATCTTGGTTAGTGAGTAAAGATTACCTCAGGAATCTCGGACTTCAGGATGCATATTTCATGTTGATGCTCTGGTCTGTTTCTTGTTCTTATGCATGCAACACTTTTTAGAACCAGATGGAGGCCATTTACAAGCCAAACCCAAAACAATGTGCTTTAGTCATGCATCTCTTAGCAGCACTTGACTTTGCAGTGTTTTAATTTATCATGAACGTTCCTTGATACCTTGAAAAGCTATTTATTTTTCATGTAGCATTTTTCCAACTTCCCATTTTCATTCTCCACATCCCAGTTTGTATTTACCCAGCGCAAATGTATGCTGCAGTGAATGTGGATGCTAAGTCTGTCTGTTTTGGTTTATGTAGTGGATGGTGATGAGAGCTAGAAATAGATTAATACACATGATGGAACTTCTTGTTTTCGTCTCTGTGCACAAGGAACAGGAGTACATTAAGTGTGTTATCTTCTCAGTGCATGTGCCTCGACTCAACAGTGACAAGATCATGATCCCTCACTAGTTTCCCATCATGTAAATGGGTCAATATATAATTGCGGGACTTTTTGTAACATAGCTGACAGGTAAAATAGTTGACACTTTTGTTGTTTAGGCCTAAAATCAACACGGCCGTCTATAACCAAACACCACATGGCATTTTTTGAGAAAGATTTTTCTAAAATATTACCATACTTTCCAGACTATAAGCCACTACTTTTTTCACATGCTTTGAACCCTGCGGCTTATACAACGATGCGGATGATGTATAGATTTTTATGGGCGAGCTTCATGCCATCAATACATTTATCCACGTCACATCAGACACACCAAAAAAATTACCAAACAGGTCACAGTGGACCAATGAAACAGTTGGAATTAAATCAAATGCACTCACACTAAATTCTTCAGATCAGTCATTTTGCGCTTCATGCACACACCCTTATCGTGGAAAACACATGAAGATATGCGTATGATGTAGCTTTTAAGTAAAAGGCAATTGATCTGCCTGTTGAAGAAGGAAATAGAGCTGCTGCATGTAAGCTTGGCATCAATGAATCGATGGTGAGACGTTGGAGTCGGCAGCGTGAACTGACTCAATGCGTTTTACTGCCATGTTACAGCCAATGTTTGGAAAAAAGCATTCATTTAATTAAAAGTTAAAAAAATCTGTAAATATCTCATGTTGCAACATGGATACTTGCGGCTTATAGACAGACAAGTGCGGCCTGTACATTTACAATTTTTTTTTTCTTTTTAAATTTAGTGGGTGTGGCTTATATTCAGGTGCGCTCAATAGTCCTGAAAGTTATGTTATTTCTAAAGATATTGTAGTAAACCTGTTGACATGGGATAAATCCACACTTGACTCACACACTACTTTATATTAAATAACTAAGAAAGCTTTGGAGTCTGGCCAGTCTTTTCTTCAGGAGGAAATGACATCATGTGGAGCAGGTCATGTGATCTGGAATTAAAACACTTCCTTCAGAGGTGTTTTTGTAATGGGTAACTTAGTTGAAAGTGATTTCTGGGACACAGATACAATTTGTTGTTTGCCATATAAAAATTGATATATTGCCAAAAAAGAAATACTTTTAATAAAAATGTATGCAAGATATATTCCATGGACTTCAAAAGTCCCTCAATTATATACAGACCCAAATACTGCCAGCTGTGGGATGTTTTGTCTATTTGCTACTCTGGCACCCACTGGAAAACTATTCTTTTAAAATGTCAGTCTATATAATGTAGCCTATATTACAAATAACTATTTATTTCATTTCATAGTCTTGTGTAAAGTCTCTAAAATCCAATCATGTCGTTGGATTTGTGTTTTACTCTACTGCAAAGTAAAGTGCCATCCCTACCAGCATCAAGACTAAGAGTAGGGTTGTTATTACTGTGTTGAGCTGTTGTGTGCATGAACTTGTCAGTGACAGGTGGCCCCCCCCGATAGCAGGAGACCCTGATAATTCTGAGAGGGGGTGGGAGAAGGAGTACCGGTTTACCTTCTCTGTCCTCATCATGCGTCTCGATGGCTTCAATGGCTTCAATGGTGGCTGAGGGGGGAGGAGGGGATCAGGTTACTCCTGATTAAGCCATGCAAATGTAAAACGCAGCCCCAGCGAGAAAAAGGCGGCTCGTGTTAGGCCAAGATGAGATATATATACATGTTACAGCCAAACTCAGAGGAGCACCATGCGTTACAACTGAGAGAATTAGTGTCAAACTGGGGTTAGAAAATTCATATGAAAAATAACAAAGATAGATTCGTGGAGACAGAGAGTAACATTGATATTGAAATGGAAGGAGTAGAAGGTGCATTTTAAGTAATAGGAAAGAAATTATTTGCAGTGGCCTCACACTGGCTGTACACTGTAATTAATTCTAATTGTCAATTTTGTCAATCTCTCTATTCCTTAAAATCTGGGAAGTATTGGTTCAAAAAGGAGACCAGTAGCATCATTTCTGAAGTTCTCCTTCTTCCAGTTGGATTTGTGTGCTTTTTTGCTTCTGTATGCTCAAATATTCAATTGTTTGCTAATACATTAGATGTAAAGAAAAAAACAGCTTTAAGTTTAGGTTTGAACTTATTGTGGTTACAGTCTAGATATATTTCTTAAAGGGACCTCCATGTTTGTCTGTTACTACAATGGGGTCTATGATAACACTGTAGAATCAAGTTTTTCTAAACACTGTAAGGCAGATATTAAACTATATTATGTGACATAATTTGGTATTGTAGACAAAAAGACTGAAAATTGGTTTGAATTTGGTCTGTAACATTAGTTTCTCCTCCATAGCCTTAATGTGAGGCTATGTAGCATCACTAAGAGGCTAAAACAATCCTTGTTGGCTCCTCTTTATTCAAAGCAGAGAAGAGAAAAAGAACGACCGAGGGAGAGATAAGAGCAACGGTGGGACTGAGAATGGTGATGAGGAAGAGAAACACAAAACAGGCAGTAAATGACAGCGAAAAGGCTTCGGCTGAGCCTTGTGCTCACCGCTCTGCAGTGTCTGTCTGCCTCCAGAGAGAACCCCGCTTGGCAGCATGCCAGTGGGCGTCAGACCCTTAAGCGTCAACACATTTTCACTCTCCTCTCTGCAGGAAAAGACAGAGAGAGAGGCAAACAGGTCAGAAAATTTTGCTGAACCTTGATCAGACTGGAGAGAGAAAAAACACTTAATGCCCCCACTCTGGCAAGCAGCAGACGCAGTGTGGGCACACACAAACACTCACATACACACAGATGCATACAGATTCTAAATCTGAATACATACATATATAAGCAGACCTACATTCACATACACACACAAGCAAAGTTTACCTGAGAACTGAGAACATTTTGGCCATTTTTCCGATAGCACGAATCTTGTTTTTGATCACCTCCTTGCGAGCTGCAGCTGCATTTGCTGCAAAGAAATACAGATACTGTCATTATAGACTTCTAAGACAGAAGATCCTGTCATATTCTACCATAACACACAAGAAACTGTCTGTGGAGTTCTGAAACACTATATATGTATCACATACTATACTGTATATGCACAAAAGATACTGTAATTTGGAAAACATTGTCTAGGTCATTGCATAGCTTTAGATGCTGTGATTATACAGGTATGAGGCTGTGTACTTGTTGATTTTGTCATTGTGGCCTATATGCAGCAATACATGTTATCTTAAGTTCTGTTTTGTGAAACACAAAACTGTAAGTGACTGTGTTAGTTTGACTTAATGGCCATGTCAACATCAAGGGGCATTTTATTGCATGCAATATAATTGAATTTCAGCTGATATTTTAATCAGAAAATCATAAGGAAATGGGAATAATTTATTGCCTTCTTTTTGAGCATGACTATTGGTGAGAGAATCAAGCTAAACTATCAAAGAAATCTGGCTCAAGAATAAAGGAAAGCCAAAATCCATGTTGTGAATCCCACAGATGTGGGAGGAGTGTGCTGTCACCACTTCACCAGCCAGCTAACTACCCGGCCTTCTTATAGAGTCCATGTAGGCTGCTTATGTAAATCACCCTGATGAAGGCAAGAGTTGTTTTCTCACAATAGCTCAGATATTAACAGCAGTTTGTGCAGATCTCATTGTTTAAATGTGTGGAGTGTGGAGTGAACCCACAACGCACCAATTCTAAGTAGAAACAATACGCTTCTCACCGTCAAAGATCTCATCTTCATCATTCATGAGTTCATCATCGGAGCAGATGCTCAGCACATTCACCAGCATTTCTGTGACTGCAGACGGAATAGTGTTGAAGAGAGAAATAAGGTTATTGGGCATGGAGGTGACACATTAGGATGCGGTGTCATAATAAAAGCACCCGACAGATATTAAAAGAATACCTTTCTCTCCAACAAATGGCAGGGACCAGGTGAAAACATCCATGAAGTTGGGCAGCCAGTAGGGATGGGGTGAGCAGTTGAACTGTCGGATGTTCATGACGTTATTTTCATATTTCAGTACAGCAGCTGTTGACAGACAAAAGAGTAAAACCTTCATCTTAATCATACATGTATTGTAGTCTTCAAGTATAGTCATATTACGTGAAATAGAGTTGATTGTTTAAACTGGCTAAACAATAGTGAGTGACTATTGAGTTTATGTGATAAACTCAAGGACTGAAGCTGTATAGAACCAGTATTGTCTTGTTGCTGCTGGGCCCATTAAAGCAACATGAATTATACAGTGAGGTTAGAGATGAATAAAACCTTTCTTCAACATAAAGAGAATACTGACAGTACAGGTAGTGATGCATCGTATACGGGCATAATAACTATATACATCATTACTATGCAAGAACGCATGGGTTGCAACGCATGAGCCTCTTATTAGCATGTTATGCAGAGACACCAACATTCGGATACAAATCCTCAATCTAAAAAATGTAGAACAACTGAAGGATAAAACAGGCACACGTGATGAAAATTATTAAATGAAAACAGCCTTTAGTAACACTAACGATCAGATATTTACAATTAATAATAATCACTGTGCCTTAAATGACATACATTTTTAATTTATAACAAGCTTCAATCCCTGTTACTCTTAGTAAAAAGTGATATGATACTACAGAAATCTATACTTAGACTGTCGTTTTGTTTTCTAGTTAAACTGCAAATATAGAGATAGATATTGTGTGCTGTTACAGCCATATGCACAATCTTTCATATGCTCTCTGTAAATGTATTCATATTCACTGATGTTACTTGGTATTTTTTTCAACACAAGCAGAAAAAGGAAAAAGAAAACAGATATTCAACCACTAGATGGCCCAGCTGAGGCCAGGGATTGCTGACACTGTTACATCAAGAGGGATAAAGCCACATGTAGATAGTCAGCAGTGCCGACAGTCCCTCCCACGCTCCCCATCTCCCATAGCCTATGGCAACCAAGACACAGATCTGAGAACACAAACAAACAGGGGCTCCCTGATGCATTCTTATGCGTGCTCACAGCTAAATGCAGCTACATTAACCCGTGCACTCCAGTTTGCGCTGTTAAAACTGCTTTAATAGATAAGTCAAAGGAGCCCATGGCTGTCATTTTATCACACGGAGGACCACTTTTTAAGGGTTCTGCCATGCCAAATGTCCCTTTCGTGATGTACAGCTCCATTATGTGTGTTCATCAACCGGCTCTGTGCAAGGCTGTTATTTTATTTTTATTTTTTTGATAAAATCTAAACCAGATGCAGTTGAAAGGCCAAGGGTGCAGGTGTTGGAATCGAAGCGTCTCTCTTCACAGCATGAAGCTTTACTGTTGACTGTTGTAGCATTTAATTTAACTGTAAATGGCTTGCTCAGGATCTGCCTGTCTGTCTTACATAGCCACAGAAATTGTATTGTTTATAAGACTAATACAGGAATATGGAAATTTTACATTATTCTCGCATAGTCAAACCATTCTGCAGCACAGGATGGTATACAGTATAGGGAAAAGAAAGGCTCTGGGTTGTTTGTGTTTCTTTAAACCAATCACAGTCATGTTTAGCAGAGCAAAGACAACTATGTAGCTACAGTAATAGCTTAAAATAGTGACGGGGGAACTGTTTCGGGTCAACACAGGGAGAAGAATACTTTCAAAAAATGTCATTAACAAACTAACAGCACTGCCTTAGTGCAAGATCCAAATCTTCAGAAAAACTTGATATTTTGGAGGTTGTCATCCCAGTAGTGAATGGGACTTTAAAAACAGTAACACACAGATACTGGAAGGGGAAGACAAAACGATCAATGGCAGGCTTATACAATACAATAACTTTAAATATCCTAGTATCATTCGTGTCAATTTCTGATATTAAAAAAAAAAAAAATCAGAAGTGATCAGAGAAGAAACTCCAAACTGAAACAAAGACAAAAGAGATAAAGAGATTTTTCTGACCTTTGTTGTTGTAAACATCCAGGTAGTTTGGCGCTGAGAAGATGGTAATGAGGGATGGGAATCCAGTGGTCTGACTCTTACGATACATCCGGTAGCTTCAAGGCGGTCAGGTGGAGGTGAAGACAGAAAAAAGGCAGAGCTTGTTCTTATATATGTAAATATGTATCTATTTTTGTCTGTGTTTGTAGTTGTGCGTTTTTATGTGTTTTGTAGCGCTAACTTACCCAGCATCTTGTGCCTCGTGCGCTCGGATTATTGATAATAGGTTATTGCTCTGTAGGAACTCACACACAGCTGGGTAACTGCAAAAAAGAGTAAATAAAAACTGGGTTTCGTGATATCACTGCAAACGCTTTTAGTGTACTGTAGAATAAAAGAGCAACAGAGTCAGTTCAATTAAGTACACACTCCTATCATAAGTCAAACAGAATTTTAAAAACAGTTGTTTCCCCCCCATCACACAGCAGAACTTTTCAAGCTGCAGGTTACTAATTTCATATACAGTTTCACTCACTAGAAAATGAAACAACAAAGATTTATCACTCATGAATGCATTTATGAAAGCCTGGCTGAGGGTGACGCAAGGGTGTGAAAAACTGATCCAACAGCTACCTGTTGCAGTAAAAAAAAAAGAACAGTAAGCGGCAGTTGGATATTCCTGCCCTCCAGCTCTAACCTGACAGGAAATATGGCTGAAAATGAATGAACCCTACAAGCTAGCTCAGTGTGCTACTACACACATACGGCATGAAACACCACCCTTTGTTATCAAGCAGTGTTTTGAAGCCGTCGATGATCCACCCATCTGATCCTAGAAAAACCACATTTCTTAAGTTTCTGATTATGTTTCCTCAGGATGGAACCATTTTGTTCCACATCTTGAAGGTGCACTCTGAGATGTGGAGTTTCATTGTGTGTGCTGTCGATGCCTTGAGGAACACAGTGGCTCTTATCAAAGAGCCCGTTATGAAGCCAGTGATCTAAGATTCACGTAACAAGCCAAGCATCTTCCCCTGCTTGGCGATGTGTTGATGTCTGCTAATTGCTCCTACGGTCTTGTACCTAAATGTCCAATAACTGCTTGTTAATCACAGTGCGGGTTGTCTTTTGGCTGCTGACTGGCACAAAATGAACACTTTGCCATGCTGTTTATGTATGCAGCAGTATACGGCCTTCTTTTGACTTCATTATCATATATTTGTTGTGATTTTTAGAGTTACAATTGTCATATTGGGCTACCAAAATGTCAACTGTACATAAATGAATGGATTTTTGCACATTATTTTCTGAATCTATGAATTCTTTACATAAAATATCCTGTAATTTCAAGTCAATTTATTTAAATATTATACCTGAGTTAAATTTAGGGCTAATTATACTTTACTTGAGTATTTCTATTTTCTGCTACTTAGTGCTCGTACTCCACTACAGTTCTGGGGCAAATATTGCACTTTTTAATGTACGACATTTATGTAATAACTGTAATTGCTAGTTTCTTCACATATTTGGATTAATAATACAACATTATATCAGTAAAGAAATAACAACGTACATTAGTCGTTAGTGGCCCATTCTGTGTGGTGAGAACTTTTGCTTTTCTACTTTATGTATATTTTCATGGTAATACTTTTGTACTCTTACTCAAGTAACAATTTCAGAGCTGGACTTTTACTTGTGGCAGAGTGTTTCTACACTGTCGTAGCTATTTTTGCTGAAATACAAGATCTGAGTGTATCTAACGGCACATTTATGAGGAAAGACATCACAGATGAAGTGAACAATGATGATCTTGTAACAACGTGCATGTCAAGAGAGAGAGATGTATTAGATAGGAAGGGAAAAGTCATTTCTGGTAGTGTGCTTGTTGGAAGTGGGAGATGTGGGCAGGTGTGAAGGCCTGAAGCATCTCAAAAATGGCAAAACTTGTGGGTGCACCCAGTCAGCAATGGTGAGGAACAAACCACAAATGGTGGTGGTGCTGGCATAAGTTTGGACTCTGGGGGCTCCACCTCAACTCACAACTTAAAGAACGTGCTGCTAACATTTTGGCAGCAGGTAGGGAATTTTCAAATCCATGCCGGTCAGAAGTGTTTTGGACCAACAGAATACAATGCAAGTGTGGCCATAAGGTTTAGGGTCGTCCTTGTTTGTAGTGTTGCTTTAGTCAACGAAAATTATGACGAAATATCGTCGTCGACCTTTATCACGACGAAAACGAGACGATACGAAATGTAAATGGTGGTTATGCGACGATAACTATAATAAAATATATAATACAATATTGTTGATGAATAAAAATGAGACGAAATTCAGTTTACAAAATAAAAACTCTGCTGAAATGTCTCTTCATTTTCGTTGAGCAAAACGAGACGAGACGAAATTATTTTGTCTCATCTCGTTTTTGTCAAGTGATAAAGGTCCGTTGATGACGATATTTCGTCATAATTTTCATTGACGAAAGCAACACTACTTGTTTGTGGTCTATTTTTAGTGTTTAGCTCTTTTTGTCTGACCGATAACATTAATTGTGTGACCAGTATCATTAGCATCTGACAGTCCGTTACTGAACATACCTTCAATCACTGATTGAAGCGTAATACAATTTCTGTAGTGATGCTTATAAGATAATCATTTCTTATAAGCATAATTTCTCAAAGACTAACTAAAGCTATGATTTTGTTACTCCTGCACTGGACCACGATCTTGCTCCTACAGAAAAAGCAAAAACTGAAAACATCAGCGCTGTGCCACACAGGACAGATAAGTAATGAGAGTTGGGACTCTTCCAGATAACTACTATCGCAGGCTACCATTTAGCACCTCTCACCACAGTTGTTACGTAATGCTTCAAGGTTGTGTTATGCCATCCAGAAATGCATTATCACTTCAAACCGTGTCTCCTCGGTTAGAAAAAAATTACAATTTGATGAGCTGTTTTAAAATGCAACGATTTACGACCTCAATTCAGCACCGCCTCAATCTGTCACTTCCTTGCAGGTCACAAGTTTTTAAAAGTACTTTGTGGTTCCTTCATTTTATCCCAGCTGCTGCATTCCAAACCCGCCCAACAACCAACTACCCTTTAATATTTGCCTTATATAAAATAAATCATCCTTAAAACATAGCCTGCAGAGGACTTTATTTATGCTCAAATGACAGATTCAAGAGTAGGAGTTCTAATTCTTTGCCGGTTTCTAATTCTCATTTTTAAATACATGTAATTTTAATGTAAGATTTGCATTTTTTAAAATATATATTCATATGTTCATCATGTTATGTATTGTATGTCAGGAATGTAACTCAGGAAGATTAGCTGACAGTGGATTCTTCAAATGATCAAATAAACAGGACACATTTCAGTTTAATATTGTGATAATTTGTGATTTTCTGTGCATAAATTTATAGTTATGAAAACTTTCTTATTGTCTGAAATTAATGATTGCAATGATCAATGTTTGCAGTGTTGTTGTCAATGTCAAATCTTGAATAACCTATTAGAACACATTTCAATGCAAACCTAAATTACCAGTTATTACCACCATCTCCATCAATCATCGTTGATTCAATCATATTAAAATGCCACATTTTTGTTATTAGGTAACCTACAAGTTACTTTTTGATCTCATCCAACATGTGTTTAGTTGATAAAATGCCCGACAACAGTAACAAATATCCATCACAGTTTCCCAGAGCCTGAGGCGATGTCTTTGTATTTCAGTCTGCAACAGGAAGAGATTGAGTTTACAGCAATAAACTACAGAAAAGCAGCAACTTTGGAAAGAACAAAAGCTTTTTTTTCCCCAGATAAATAACCAAAATGATAAAGCACTTAAACATAACTGCCAAATCACCACTTTGATTTTCTCCAGCCCGCAACTGCAACACAGAGTAAATCCTCCCCAGCAACAATCCTCTCCTCCTGCACTTCCTTACAGTCGCTGCCATCCTCGGACGCATCAAACTTTCAGAAGTGTTTAAAATATTTAAGCGCTCAAAGGTTTGTGCCGGAAGAAAAACAAGGAGACTTGTGTGCCCTGAGCACCTGGCGAAAGTGTGCCATCCTCCCTGTTTATCTAGGTCACATGGCTGACGTTCCCTTGGTGGCCAATATATAAATTGCAGGAATAGCTGCGTTACACACAGACAGGAATATGTTGTAACTCTTTCCACTATGGCTGTCGGTTCACCCTAAAAGAACTGCACCACGCTGGTCTTAAAAAAACGTTATATAACCGTTTCTATTAAAAAACACATCTACAATGCATTTCTACCTTAGAAATAAGGGCAATTTCTTCATCGCGCTTATAAAAAAATCAAGTTCCTCAGAGCTGCACAGAGTATTTTTTATGTTTCTGTGTCATGTAATAATATCCCAGCATCTAATATACAAATTTATTTTTTGTCCGCTCCAACGCTATCTATTGATTATCTGCAAGAGAGCGCACACAATGCTTGCCTGCGGCTCAAATTCCTTTTCCTTCTCCCCTTTGTGAAAACACACAATAATGTGTCGGTGAGCCTGTGAGTGAGAGAGCATGAGGAATCTGACAAGTGAGGATGAGTGGAAGAGACAGAGAGAGATGGAAGTGCCATGTTGTTAGTGTGAAACCAAGAGGTTTTTTTCTTTCAACTAAGGAAATCCATCTGTCAGGCTGGTGGTCATCACATTCAATTTCCCCACAATATGAAAATGAATGTATGCAACCATATTAATAACCACCCAACTCTAAGAGGCAAAATGTAACAGAAGTTGAGAAGGAGTGGAGCCGACATTGTGTGACAATAGTCTTACTATATGTAAAAGCGTTACAAGATCTTTGCATCGCATTATTGAAGCCGGCAGTCGTGCTGTGCCACGTAAATAATGCATATAATATGTAAAAGCTATATGCAAAGACTCTGCAGGTGGATTTATTTTACATTTTTTATGGGTTTAATTCAGAATTTTATCAAAAAATATGCATCTTAATATGAGAGTCAGAGTTTATTCTCTCTGAATGTAAGCACACATCGAATGAATGCAAGCTTTGCATTTTTAAAAATGCATAGTAATGTATTTTATGTAATTTGATGTGTACGAATGTAAATCATGTTAATTATGTTGTGTACTTTATGTCAGAACTGGACTCCAGGAATTCACATTTTAGTTTAGTATAGTGATAAATTGCGCTTTTAGAAGTTTCTGAGCAGGAATTTAAACATAGAGCATGCTATTTACTGTTTGCAATAATCAATGTTCACTGTGTTTTTGACTACACACTGTGTAATACTATTTTAACCGCCAATTATAATGACAAAGACACATCTGGAATGTACAGATAAAACTATGCAAGCTTCAGATTTTCAGTTTCCGGTTGTGCCAGTTTCAAAAATTCTTCAGTCCTAAGGCTACTTGTGGAAAATGCTCAGTATTGATTTCATGGAACACATGTTTATGGAGGCAAATAACGCTCCCCACTGCTATGTTTCTGTATGTACAGTTAATGTATCATGACAGCTTAAAGTCCAATAACTGCATTATATTTGATTGAACTGTTAATGCGCCACCTTTTCCACAACCTCCTCTTATCTACTTTTATTTCAGATATTGATTTTCTTGCATTTCCCAAAAATCCCCAGGAGAACGTCTTTCTCTGTGCTGCATACATACTGTATGGTTGGCAAGAGTCATAATGATGGAGAGGTAAGTTTGAGAGTGAAGGCAGAACAAAGCCATGGGGAGATAGATGACTATTATAGCAGCATCCTCCACACATCTACAGAATAATCCTCACTGAGCTCCTATCTTGCTGCAAACAGCTATCGGTGGCCATTTTACACTAGTGAAAGGGGAAGTTAAGACACTCATACGGCTTTTATTGTTGATCTTCATCAATTCAAGCACATGAATTTCGTTTTAAACTCCTATATTGACCATTTTCCACACAATAATGCGCTGATGTTTCAGGCAGACACTGGTTTCAGTTCAGCTCGGTTTGGTCATGACATCAACTTTCAGCTACTGGACACTTGCTTAATCAGATAATTTCATCACAATCAGCATTTGTTGCTTTAAAAGCTACAAAGATGTTTTGTTTTTAAATACCATGAGGTGGCTTTTATAGCAGAAAAATAATGCCTATTTGAAAATAAGTACTAAAAGCTGAAAAACTGTGCTGTCAAGCTAGCGTATGTATACGCTGACTGCAAAAATAGAAACCAACAGTCATGAAGTGCAAACACGGAAACAGCACAGCCATGGTTAGAAATAGATAGAACTCAAAATGTCTTTAACAGTTGATTTTCTTTGATTATTTGTTTACATATACTACTGTTCATGAATCTGGGGTCTCTTAGAAATGTCTTAATTTTTGAAAAAAAAAAAGCAATTTTGTTTAATGAAGATAACATTAAATTAATCATAAATCCAGTCTAGACATTGTTAATGTGGTAAATGACTATTCTAGCTGGAAACAGCTGATTTTTAATGGAATATCTCCATAGAGGTACAGAGGAACATTTCCAGCAACCATCACTCCTGTGTTCTAATGCTACATTGTGTTAGCTAATGGTGTTGAAAGGCTAATGGATGATTAGAAAACCCTTGTGCAGTTATGTTAGCACATGAATAAAAGTGTGAGTTTTCATGAAAAACATGAAATTGCCTGGCTGATCCCAAACTTTTGAACGGTAGAGCATTTAAAAAAAAACAAAACAGAATCAAGACAAACAACATTTTTCCAAGTGTCCACAGATATGTTGCCAACACTAGAAAAAATGATGTTATAGATAACTTACTTTTTTATTTGTTTCCATACTCATTTGTCTCCTATCTTTTGTGTAGACACTGCTTGCAGTTCATCCCAGTTCAGCTAAAAAGTCCCAGAACTTTTTTCACATGACTGTTGGTTGCAGCTGAGTCACTAAGAGCTTCATGGTTGCACCACAAAGCACAAAATGTTTATTTTGTTTGTTTGTTTGTTCTTAAAAACTGCAAATGTGTTATTTTTGGCAGATTATATAAATGTGACATGTCGAATCTCCAATTGCCCAATATTGGTGTTACCAATATTGGAAAAACTGGTAGCTCTACATACTGTTGATATTTTATTACTTGCATTTAAAACATTTTTTTCAGTACTTGTCTCCCATCTGTTCTATGTAAACACTGCCTGCAGTTCATCCTAGTTCAGCTGAATAGTCCCAGAATTTATGTCACATGAATTGTGGTTGCAGCTGAGTCACTAATAGCTTCATGGCTACACAGAAAAGTACATATTTTTTTGTCTTTTATAGAATCTGTCATAGCAAACTACTTATTTTTCACTTTTTTTTAAATTAAGCATATAGAATGAAGTGATTTTGATGAAATATCAGGATTTTAAGCTTAGATTCGGTAAATTTTCCTCATGGAACAGCGCATAACAGATGAGTAGTCTGAGGACAGTCAGAAACTTGAAAATTCAGTGATTTTTCATGTTTTTACAGTTTCTGACTCTGATTGATGGTGTCATTTTGGTGATTTTTAAAAAACCATCATATGTCTCTTAAACCAACAGTGTTAGGAAATCAGAGGGTTTAACAAAATCACACGCTTTGGGAAGAGATCATCACTCCTTTAAACAGTATGCAGAGTGGAAGTAACAGACTCAAATATGCAAAACAGTCAGGATGCTTTGAAGTTGGGTTTGCACATAACGCTTCAGTAGAACTCTTTCATCTGATAGCTGTTCTAACAAGTGACACTTTTGACACTTCTACATGTGCTTGCAAATGCTCAAAAACGAGAACTACACTTTGGTTATAATGTAACTCCGTACTGCAATTATCCTGCACGCACTGCCCAGAATGTCATTTCCCCTTCAGTGAAGGAATAAGTCTTGCTGACTTTTAGTGATTCGAGGAGAGCTGCAGCTCCCACGCTTGGGTCTGTACTGTTCTGAACCTTCATTAAGAAAACTCTCACCATAACTGCCACCTAATCTCTTCTCCTCACCACCACCTACTTTGATAGCTCTCTTCCATCTCACTATTGGAAAACTGCTCACTCCTTCCTTTACATGCTGTCACAGAGGTTGTTAAACAGAGTTGTGTAACAAGCCCATTCCCACTTTGCCTCGCTACTGTTTTATATTTTATTCCATCGTCTCTTTCACTCTGTTTTTAACTGAGTCTCGATTCATCCAACTGATCTTTTGTCTGTAACAGTCTATGCTGTAAGTCAAAAGTCTTGAAGTTTTAAGGATATGTGTAGCTATTCGATTACTGAATCATTTACGCTTCTTGTTAAATGTGCCTCTGTTTGCTGTTTTCTTCTTTCTGCTCAGTTACCAACAAATATTTGATATCTATTAATAATTTACAGTCCTAACATCTATATTTACCATTAAGAGTTCATTCGCACAACATCTGTGTAACAGTCAAACTTCTCCCTGCACTGCAGCAAATCTCTTAAAGGCTTAAATGGTATCTCATCAACAGTGATGGCTTCAGGAGTTTACTTTAAATTCATGTCATTCTCTTTCTCTCATCTACTTCAATTGCTTAACTCTCTGAATCCCAAAACCCACCTGCAGATTTAAAAAGCATGCTATTTTTTTTTTTTTTTTTTTTTTTTTTTTTTTTAAGAAGAATCACCAAAATGACAGCTGTGTGATGAATCGTATAAGTTCTCGTATTTCTAGACTTCAGCTACGAGTAGGTCCTGGCCCTCCGCCACGTTTTTCTGCGCGGCTCCGTCCGCATAGTTAGAAAAATTTGGAGGTGCGTGGAGCAAAAATTTTCTGCACGGAAAGGCTGCTCGAGGGGGCATGGGTGCGAAAATGACGTAATTTTTCCACACGGAGCCGCACGGACCTCGCGGACACGGCAAGCATAAAACAAGCTTTATTCTGGTGTTGGTAACGCTGGTAGGCACTTGGTAAAATGTTGCATAGATTGATAAGAGTTATTTAAAATGTTTGTAAAATTAATATGTAAAGAAATTAAACCTTTTTTTTTTTTTTTTTTTTTAAAGATTTGTGATGTTATAGTTATGTCATACTGCATAAAGTTCTCTCTACTTCCAGCCATGTTTGTGCTACTTTCATAGAGGATAAGGACTTTATTTTACTGTGAAAAATGAGTCCACAGTAAGTAAAAATGTGACAGGAGAAAAAAACATAATGCCTGGGCCTCAAAGGGTTAAGCACACCGTCTAAGCAGACAGGCTGTAACATAGCTGACAACATCAACCAACATAGATGTTTTTTAGTTGTTTTTTTCGCACTCTATTTATACCAGTAAGGATTTATTGGACCAAACCAAAGTACAGTAAGAGACCTGAGATGAGCCACATGGGTCAAGCTAATGCAATCAGGGCTGTATGTGATATTTACGTTGGTGATTCCTCGCAATGAAAGATGACATAAAGACAGTTTTAGACTACTGATGAATGAAACCGTCCTTTAAATAAGTCCTGCGATTATTTAATTATCTCAGCAAGTTGGAATGATCCAACCCAGAGAGCTGAAGCTGCTTCAGAAAGTCAAAGAATCTGCTCACCTGTAGAAGTAGGAGCAGCCTCGCACTGTGTTGTGGCTGAAATATTCCTGGGTTTTCTCGTTGCCGAAGTCTTCCAGGGGATCGGACCACAGCAGATCACACATGGGCCCAAACGCTGGCGGCTCCTTGAACCGATCCAACTTCACATAAAGATGCAGAAATTAACCTTAGACACATGATTGACATGCAATCTGGTATTCGTTGAAGCTGCGGGTTTTTACCTTTTTAATGTCATCTAAGGTGTGAATTTCAGGTGACAGTCCGCCATGGACACACAGAAACTGTTGGTTCATGAGTGCAGCCAGAGGAAGGCAGTCAAATGCATCCATACATGAGTCATACACCTGCTCTGAGTACTTGATTTTACCTGCCAGAGGACACATATGTAATCAGTTATGACATGGTAGCTATGTCAAAAGAATAAAACTGTTTGTATGGACAAGTATGTTTACATATAAAATGAGTGTAACATGTTAGATTGTTGATCTGAGACACTTTTAACATAGAACAATACAACATTACAGAAGAAGCACACTGAAATGTGAATCTATTTTGAAGTAATAGGCAAATAAATCAAAAAAGAAAGATATGAGGAAGGGAAATATTTCAAAAACTTACTTATGCATACATTTCTATAGGTGAAGTAGAGCTGTATTAACTATCTTAGTAGGTTCATTTTTATGTGTTTGCTGCAGGCATTGTATGTATTTATTGAGAAAAATCCACAAAATGCATAATTTGCCCAGAGGTTATTTACCTCCCATATGTGTGTGCATGTAATGTGTACATACTGTGCATGCATATGGTTTGTTATCAACTGTATATTTTCAGTTGTTTACAGGCAACTCCATCCCCTTTTGGGGGATCATACAGAATTAACTTGACAGCCAGCAAACAGGCACATTACCACCCAAAACTGCTGAAGGCTTCATATGACATTAGCAAGACATGGAGAGAAAACATCAAAACAACATGTTAAACACTGAGCGGTACTCACATTCTTGTTTGAAGGTGAAATATTCTGTCAAATGTCTACATTCATGATTTCCACGAAGTAAAAATAGAGTCTTTGGATAGAGGATTTTCAGCGACCAAAGGTATAAAACACACTGTGGAAGCAAACACACAAACACATCGTCATCTTATAGCAAATGCATGAAGCTTTTTGCGGCTTATTTCTCCTGCATGACAAAATAAATGAAACCCTCATGACTTTACCTCGATACTGAAGTAGCCACGGTCAACGTAGTCCCCGAGGAACAGGTAGCGCGTTGTGGCTGGTGATCCTCCCACTTCAAACAGCTTCATAAGATCAAAGAACTGCCCATGGATGTCCCCACAGACTGGAAAACAACCAAAGGATGGCAGATGTTACGGAATCCCAAAAATCTCATTGAATATCTTTGTTCTTTGTATGCATGTGTACACATCAATTTATTTGCAAGTTTGATGAGAGAAAGTATGTGCAATGTCATTATTGTGAAATTTCTCTCATATTCTATTCAGTGAAACAAGCATAACTCTGTTGTAGCTTCTGAAATCAACTAAAAAAATCTATTATCAGGGAACTAAAAACTCTCGGATGTTCTTCCTCTGGAGACAGAAAAAGGGCATTTGTTTTTTATTGTTTCTGAAGGTTCAAGAGAGACAGTGGAGAATATGCTACTTTATACCAGAGGTTTGGAGTGTATTCTCTTGTTGTGTGTGCAGGTTAGCTTTATAAATAGATAGATAAGCAGGCGGTGCAGCTGCGTGGAGATGCTACAGTTTGTGTTGATATCTGTATCTTCACAGGCCTAATAATTGTATTTGAAAAAGATGGTTTGTGTTTGCTGTAATCACACCTGTTGCTGTAAAGCAGTGAACTCAGAATGAGGCTGTCATTAATAATGAAGTATCATATATAGGTATAGATAGATAGATAGATAGATAGATAGATAGATAGATAGATAGATAGATGTTATGCAACAATAAACAGCTACAGAAGTAACAATAGCTATATAAGTTGTAACAGAAAAAAATGAGTGTTGTGTTTGAGTGTGAAGATATGTCTAGATCTATTTGCATCTGCACATTTCATCATCCTCACTCTGGATTATTGTGTCCACTTTATATGTTTTTCTATTGACACTGCCACTAAAGTTTTATTATAATAAAAGTCGATAAATTCAACAGAAAAAAGTCAGCAGAAGAGCAGATCAGACCAGTTACAAACTTGTAAAAATAATACTCTTCATATGCATATTACTGCAGCAAGAATATGTATTAAATCTACAGTTACAGCCAGATATCCGTCTATTAAAACACATGCATAATAACTGAAGCATGTGAAATTGAGAAAGCAGCAGAATAGCTTCTCCTGTCCTGAGGTCATCTCTGTATCGAGATATTTCTACGGTCTTTGGCTGAAAGGTCTCCGTCCTCTGCTTCTGAGAAATGAGTCGCTCTCACCTCAGAGCGATAGAAAAACCTCAAGCCCACAGGGGAGATATATACTTTTTGGTAGTGAACACTATGGCTCTGGAGTGCAAACCTACATCTCATTTCCTTGCTGCCTTCAATTTTTCATTATCATCGTTCTCTGTCTCCTTCTCTCCTACTCATCCTCCATCTCCTCTCGCTTTTCCGTCTCCCCTATCAGCTCCACAGTGGCCTTCGCCCACTCAAAGCTTAGAGCAATGTGAGTGGGAGACTGCATGTGTGACTAAAGCAAGCAAGCACACACATACATACATACGAGCACGTACACACGGCCATATAGAACACACGCATGGATCTGTGAAGACATTCAGACCCCACTCGAGCTCACAGAGATATAAAACAAGTGTGTGAACGGCCGTACACAATGCTCAGTCCATCATACATATTTCATGCTTAATACGTAAAGCCTCCATTTCCCTGGCACCAGACAAGATGAGGAGACTCCACCTCAAGCCAGCGTTGCACTTCATCCGTTTGTCACCTCTGTTTTGGCTGAACACTGCACTTGCTTTCAATTACGACAATTAAGCTGATGGGATGCTAATTAAATGCATAATTGCATGTATATTTAATGTCACACGCTTTGCGATATTAAATATAGATGCTGGTAAACAGAGCGTGAGAGTGAAGAGCCTGACAATACAGCAAAATCACATGGCAAAGAATTGGCGGGGATTATAAGAATATAATAAAGAAATAAGTGCTGAAAATGCTCATGACTTTGAGTGCTAAGTCTAGACTAACTTTACTTTTCTGGCAGGCATGAATACCAAAGTGTTTCTGTGGTTTTCCTTTGACTTTTTCATTGTATTGTAAAAATGATAGTCAAGTTTCAGTGCCAGCAGAAATACAATACTTTTTTCATTACTTTCTCTGAAGAAATAGGAACAATGTTCTCTGTAAAATCCTATTTTCATGAAAATTTTCCGTTTTGCCTTTTTTGTTGATAGTGAGAATTGAGATGCAGAAAGGAAACACTGGAAGCGATGGGGAGATGATGAGCAGCAAAGGTTCCAATCTGAAGAGGGGGTGTTGAGATTATATGGTGTCTGTCGTAAGCAGCACCACCGGAAGCTCCAAAATAACCCTTTAATTATTTTGACGAAAGAAGGCAACATTTGCATTCAATGTTGCAGAAATCCACACAACCACACAGTTGGAAAGTCAGAAACTAGCAAATCTAACCAGGTATCCAGTTTTTGTTACTTTGCCGTTTTTGATTCTGACAAAGCATTTCACTCAGTCTAGTCATTCTTTGTGACACAGATATGCTTTCTGTTTGTAATGCATCTGAATTTATAGGTTTATTAAGATGTTAACTGTCTGAATTCCAAGCTGGTTCTAGGTGAACTGTTGTTGCTGTCACCATTTTGTGGCCTTATTTTTCACTGCAATATAATGTCCTGCACCTCTATAGAAACCGTACAACCATGGCTAGATGTAGCAGTGTGCAGCATAATACAGTTATGATGCCAAAAATCAAGAAAAAATAAAAAAAATTATGTTGAAATTTTCTTTTCAGAAGTTGAAGAAAATGGTGACTTTACATTTTAAAATGTTTGTCTCCTGTCTGTTCTGTGTTAACACTGCCTGCAGTTCAGGCCAGTTCAAAAGAATCCCTGAATTTCACTTGGCAGTCACAGCTGAGTCACTAATGGTTTCTCTGGTATGATGAAAATAATTTGTCTTTGGCAGATTTTTTTTAAGACATGTAGAATAAATTGGATTTGAAAAATCATGACTTTAAGCTTAGATTGGGTTCATTTTTCTCATGGAACAATTCTCACATTTTTTTCTGATTTTACAGTTTCTAACTTTGATAAATGCTATGATTTGGACAGTTTTTAAAGATGCAGAACTGCTGGCAGGTTTTAGAGTTTAGAGGGTTAAAGACGGAGTTTGAGATTCTGGAGAAAGATTGAATGAAAGAACATTGGAATAGTGTTGTGTGGATCAGTCCAACCATTTGGTTTCTGCACACAGACAGCCAGCCAACCCTGAGGAGATATCCACTGAGAAAACTCTAGTGGATTGACCTTTTAACCTTTATTTGCCTTTAATTTGTTGATAGATATGATGCATGACAACAAAATTGAAGGAATGAGTTGTGATTGATTTATCTTGATGGTAGAGTACACGGTATAAATGTCCTTTTTTGTTTCTGGTTGAGAGATGCTCATGTTTTAGAGCACAACTAGGACAGACTGCAGATGTTGGAAATAACCACTTCATTCACAAATGTTTTTGGATGCTACAATTTCTTAGCAAACCATACATTTCTTTCTACTTTGATACCTTTTACCATCATATATGATTATCTCGCTGGTTTATCTCTAAAATAAAGACGTTTTTCCAAAATGACGACCCGAATTATAAAACTTTGATCCACATGCTGCTATTGTTGAAGCTAAAGCGTTTTACAGATATAGAACCATGTATGTGAACTATTTTACATGCACTCTTTGACAACATGGTGGACACTTTTCATTGTATTGACATAAGTTTCTCATTTTCTGTGTTTAATAATCACTTCTGCTCCAGACAGGTACCTTGTTTATTTTTCTACATGTCTCTTTTAAAAGCAATATGTTCGCACTAATGACATTCTGTAAATCTGATTCAGCACAACTGAAGCCACGACTACGACCAACAGTTTTGTGAAAGAAAAAAAGAGTAATTTTTTTCAGTATTGATAACATCTGCAGACACTTTGAAAAATATTCAGCATGTCGATTCTAGGTTTTTGCATTTGCTGTAAAATAATTATTCATTGGAATTATTTTATGATTGAGGGCATTTTAACATTGTCACATTGCACAAAACACATTTTTGAGTTCTCTCTACTGCTAGCCGTGGTTGTTCTGTTTCCATAGAGGTGCAAGATTTTATATTAGAGTAAAAAATTAGCCTACAGTAATTAACAATGTGACAGGAGCACAAAAACAGCCCAGTTCAGAAGGTTAAACATTACATCCCTGGTTTGATTCTGAACTGAGATCATACCCTCAGTCATCCCCAGTCTGTCTCAAAAATCTGTTCAATAAAAGAGAAACTCCTATCCAGAATAGTAAAATCAGTCGGACACTGTCAAAAACCCCCACCCCAGACACTCCGCCCTCCTGAAATAAATGGGATGGAAAAAATAGGATAAAACGCATCTCTTTCTTATGGATGATCAAATTCCGGCCGCATGTCAAATTATATCTGAGCAGACATTTTGGTTTGCCATAAAAATAAACATAAAACATGACTGCATGCCACTTTGGTGAGTTAGCTACTGGGTCATGACATGGTGCATCCTGGCTGGCTGTCACGGTTTACTGGGACCCTGAATGGAACCGAGCCAACCTAAACAAAATCACCTGTGCTTTTCCTGCTATGACGAATCAAAATGTCTGCCATGACAAAGATCTATAGCAACCCCCAACCGGAACACTGAATCATTTCAGGCTGCAGGTGCTGCATCTGGACTTTAAGTAGCAAGTAAATGTGTCCAAAAGGTTTGATACCTGTGACCGGCGCCTCGATGTCTAGTATGGTTTTCTCCTGACGCAGGATGGCTGCCCCCTCATTGACGATCCGCAGCGCCACGGCTTCCTCCACACGGCCTTCCTTGGTCAGGTGGGCCTTCAGGAGATCCACTCGAGGTTTCCCTTCACAGTCGAACACTTCCTTCATCGTAAGGCGGTGGCTCAAGGGGAAGGGGACGGCTGAGGACAGGAGCACAGGCACATAGTGACATTTAAGCACAGGGGATATCACAGTTACTATGGCTACTGTTAATGCCATCAAGAATACAGTTCTGGGCAGTTTTTTATTTGCCACTGTGGGAAGATAATGTGGCGAACAGCGCTTACGCATCATACAGACAAAATATCATCAAGGAATTCATGCGGAAATCTTATCTGAGAAAACTCCATCCATGTTTTGCCTGCAGGCGGTAAAGTGCTGCTGCTGCATCCGTCTTTGTGGACGGTGTATGTGCATCTTAAGCATGAAAAACGCTCTTGTAAACATGATTTTTCTTGTTATGCAGAGAGTAAAGTATGAAAAAGCATCTGCAAATTCAAATTAAACAGGAATTAGAATCAACTTAAATCATTCAAATGCATATGTTAAACACCATTACTCTTACATCTTTGTATTTACCTTTATTTTTCAAAAGTTAAGAGATGTAAATCACTGCCTTTATTTTACAGTGTCTGTAGAAGTGCTGCGTGTGTATCCTCATGTCTGTATATATCATGAATGATCAAATCAATACTGGTATTTTGGGGGAATTTCACCTTTATAGATAGTAAATCTGGGGACAAAGCGCAGAGGAATGGCAGCAAACATCCAGACTGGCCTGGGATTAAACCAGGGACTCACTGTTTAAAGTTATTTGCAGCCATATGCTGTACGTCCTAACTGCCTAGCTGTCTGGACACCATGTAAAGCAAAAATAAATAGATTAAAATGACAGTACGGTTTACTTAAACATCACATAAATGGGAAAAACATACATATTTTGAGCTGCATTCCATTTAGGTGATCATGAATACTGGTTCATCTCATAGTAACTAGGACAGCCTATCTATCTATCTATCTATCTATCTATCTATCTATCTATCTATCTATCTATCTATCTATCTATCTATCTATCTATCTATCTATCTATCTATCTATCTATCTATCTATCTATCTATCTATCTATCTATCTATCTATCTATCTATCTATCTATCTATCTGGCTAGCTGTCTGTCTGTTTGTCTCTCCATCTTCATCATCAAAACACCAAATGAAGGAATCTATTTTGGAAAAATTTCATCCCTCTAGTAGAGTTCCACATACTTGAGGAATCAATGCCAAGACAGCCAACACCTCAATAAGACACTTTATGCTGTCCTTTCTTTAATTTGTCACCTGTTTGTTTCTATCTTATATTTAATGTAGTGTTATTGTTTTTTTGTTTTTTTTTTAATTAAATTATGTGAATGATATGCGTTACTTCTACTGATTTGGTCTCTCGTCTGAAGTCAGCGGCAGCAATTGACAGATGCACAAAATAACTGTCATTTGATCACAGTGATTCCAGTACAGATGTGTGGTTACTTGCTAAGTATTTTCTGAGTGCTGGATAAAACATGTAAGCGCTCTTCATCCAGCACTCTCCCTGGATTGCTAAAGCCTGTGGCCATTAAAATGCACCAGTCACCTACCCAACAGACAGACAGACTGTGTGAAAGTGTGAAATCCAACCACAGATCATTACTTCAGTGGCAGCAAAGGATATTTATTAAGACGTGTTGCTGATCTCTGTGTGCTGTGACTGCAAGCTTTCAGGGCTGGTGTACTCATGTTAATCTACAGATCATCTGGCTTAACACAGAGGACTCTTTCTAAGTGTCTGAGCTGTAACTAATTCGCATGAAAAGAAAAATAAGTCACATGAAGTCCAGCTGCAGAATTCATTAGTAAGGCAAGCTGCAAACACACACTAATGTGCGCATAAACATGAGCCGTCAGCAGCACTATATTCCAGAGTAAGGCTATGCTTGGCAGATTTGTGTGGCACATAGCAAACAAGGCCACTCAGCTGTACCAAATGAAGAGAAGACAAAGGAAGGAGTCTCAAAGCTCAGTCTTAAACTGAACATGATCAACATGCTCTTTAATAATGAATGCTTGACTAGAGGAATCTCAAAGTCGCTGCTCCTGGGATAATGAGGCAAGCCCCGACGAGTGTATTTAATGGGACGAAAATTTCTCACAGTGTGCAGTGTGTATCTGTGATGGCGATGTGTGCTTTGACACTTCAGCAGCAAGTACAATCTGAGTGCAGTCAGGATGGAGAAGAAGGGAATGAGTCCATGAGGTAGAACAACACTGATTGAAAAATATCTTCAATTTGCCAAGTACGAAAAGGTAATGTAGTAAATCTAACATATGGAAATGGTTGGAAGCACAGCCTATCTTGAAATACAGGTGGGCGTAATAATTTATTTACATAACCCATAGCACGCGGGAAGTGTTCTTTTAGATGATTGAGAAACTCCAATCTGCCGCC
The DNA here is from genome assembly GCF_022539595.1 of Amphiprion ocellaris. Classification (NCBI taxonomy): domain Eukaryota; kingdom Metazoa; phylum Chordata; class Actinopteri; family Pomacentridae; genus Amphiprion; species Amphiprion ocellaris. The sequence goes on along the minus strand of NC_072779.1, from coordinate 13,243,864 downwards.
ACAATGTTGACAGTAAAATTACCTGAAATGAGGCCCATGTGGAAGCTTTCACACTTAGAATTAAACCCCACTAATAACAAAGAACCCCCCCCCCCAAAAAAAAAAAAAAAAAAAATTCTTAACAAATGATTTCCAACAACATATTGAACAGAAACATACATATGTTGGTGCAAACACACTGATGTCAATGTATGGTGGAGAGATGAAACGCTGACTTCTGCTCAGCACCCAAGCAGAGTTGAGCTATGAAATACTGTATGTTGCTGGGCAACAGCAGCAGCAGCTGACTGTTGGAGTACAGCCAGTACCACCACGGAAAACTGCAATTTGCATTGGAGGTTCTCATAGATACTGTGCTGGAAATGCTCAAAGAGTAGACGCATCAAATTTTCAGATCAAATTTAGCCACCTTTGCAGGAGAGTTTAGACTGTCGCTGTACGATTCTGTGCCAAAACACATTCTCCTAAGCAGAGTTCCTGCCTTGCAAGCCTGAAAAAATGAACCGTATAGCAGGTTTATGTTGCTAATGAGCAACCCTGCATTCAGTCAGGAAGCGCTAGAGGGCTTCACCTGATTGGACTAACTAGACAGTGTGCATTTATAAGAGGTCCATTTAACACACGCAGACCCAGGTGCAACGCTTTAGAAAATAACGCCACGAGAGTCTTCTTTTTATATCCACATCCTCCTCACGTCCACCTGCTACTGTATGACCTGCTTTGTATGATCCTTGGAGTGTTACTCACTGATGCTAATGTTTAGATAATGCATAAGCAGCAGACTACGCTGTCAAAGCTAACTATTGCTGCATCATGACTGTTAATAAATTATTAAGGTCAGTAAACACTGATGAGCCACAATATTAAAGCCGCTGTCATCTGAAGTGAACAACATTGATTATCTTGTTAGAATGCAATGCACTGCTGGGAAACTCGTGGCTACTTTGATACGTATCCTGCACCTTAACGTTGTTCCACCCTGGCAGTCGAACACACCGATGGCAGCAGCCTCACACAGAAGAATAATGCATCCCACAACACTTCAAAAGCTGCACTCGAACACCTTAAGGAACCCGACCCAAGGTGTTCATCCGGCCTCCAAACTCCCCAGTTTCTGACTCAATTGAGGATCCGTGGGAAGCCTTGGAACAAACTCAATCCATGGAAGCATCACCCTGCAACCCACAGGACCCAAAGGATCTGCTACCAACATCTGGGTGCACCACAGGACACCCCCAGAGGTCCGATGAGTCATAGCTGTTTTTGTGTCCTGAGGGGACCTACACAATCTTGTTTTGTTTTAATGTTGTGGCTAATGGGTTAATGCCAGCAGGCCTGTTGAGCTCTACACCAATGCCAAACTTTAGTAAAACAGTTCACAGGTGAACTGGAGGCCTCATGTCTGAAATCCCTGACAAATGAGCTGAACTCGCCCCGTGATGCTCGCGGCCCAGCGGTGGCAAACAAACTGCACAGACCAGCAGTTACTGTGTCTCTTTAGATATGCTCTGTCAGGTTAAAACACGTAACAGAGAAAGAGAACCGCTGAGAAACCTGCTGTGGTTTAAGTTGGAGCTATGTACACAGGGATAAAAATAACTTGGAGTAGCTTGTAGTGTCAGCGCTCGGTAGTCGCACGCAGCACACACAAAAGCTGCAGGAAATATCAGTTTCAGCATCAAAATCACCACTGTCTGATACCTTCCTTTCATCACCTGATAAATGCACGGTTCAGTTTCTTCCATCTATTTTTTTCACTTCTCAGCCTTTTGGGGATTGTAAAAAAAAAAAAAAAAAAAAAAACTAAACAAAAACAGAACATAGTTTTTCAAAGTAGAATACAAGAATAGGACAGCAGATAAAAGTGACAAAAGGAGTATCCATATATCTGTCAGGTAACAATGAAGCTTTTTTAGCATAAATAAGAGCATGAGACAAATCTGAGGAGGGCAAATGAGGATTTGGAGGATTGATGAACTCTTTTCACTGGTCAAGAGAGATGAAGCTATTTAAACAAGGTTTCAAGATTACATATCCTGAGGCAATGTGAGCAGCTACGATAAAACAAACACTGCGAGTATCTGAAAGTGCTAAATCCTAAGTATTACATGATCACGTTACAAAAGCAAAAAAACTGAGTCAGAATTCTTGGCTGTGTTGCATTTGTAGAGATAAACCTTCTGCTTGACATATTGTTGAATCCCTGGATGTCAGTGAAGCGTTGCCAAGAAATAACCACAACAGTTTAGTCTTGATTATAGATTCCTGCTTAAACATGAAACATCTAAGAACAATGTAATTTTTCTTTCTGTTATTGTGGATGTTACGATCAAACAGTGCAGGGTTTAGATGCACTGTTTGGATAGACTGGTGTAGTATTCTTACAGTACAGACCAATGAAATGTGTCAGCAGTGTGATGAAGTATGTTAAAAAAAAAAAAAAACTATGAAGAAACTGCTTGGATTTCACTCCCTTGTTATTTCACACAAATGAAGTGTTCCACTAAAAATGAGTCGTTAAAAAAAAGCCTGTTACAGTGTTCAGGTACAACCCAGCTGATTCATTTGTGAGGGTTCAGACCTGTCCATATAATTATTAAGTAAGGCTCATTCAGTTGTAACATCTTACACATGCAGTACATTTGCTGTGCCTGCAGTCATTGTCACATCTCGCAGTGCAAATTACTCCGTGTTTCTACAACTCTCCAGCCTAAAGGACAAAGTTGTTAATGCTGACTGAGCTGCTCGGCCATCGTGATAATATCCTGGACGTGGATGTACATCCAGGACTCAGCGCTGCTCACAACGAGCAGAGCTCAGTGAGTTATGGCAACTGTGAGCCCTTCATCACCCCGCATTGATCCGTCCACTGATTCAGCTTTTGGGATTCCTTATAGACCTCTTGTAATCAAATTAAATCATGACTCACTCCTGGTAACATATACCCCATTAAATGTCAATTCCATGCCCTCTTCCTCTTCTTCTGGCCCTGTCAGAGCCCATGAAATCCTGCTGCATCACTGCCCCAGCTTCTCCCAGCAGCTCGGCACATTCAGCTGTTTTCTCCCTCCTCTCTCTTCTCTGCTGGAGCCAAGATACAGTCAAATCGTGACAGACCAGATTAAAACATTCATGCATTGGTACAATTAAAATTGCATATTGCACGTCTCCACTTGCACAGCTGCTGCTTCTCTGCTCCTTGATTCGTGGGGGCTGTGCAGCAAAGATTGTTTATCAACATCAAAGCTTCAGCAGTTGCCCACTACCATCACCAGGAGCACAACTTGACGGCCGCATATGCACCACATAATAATAACAAAAAATAATAAGGCCACGTTCTGCCAGGGCACAAGAAGCTGAGCACTTGAGATGTTATGTAATACAGCCATAACCAAACGGAAAATGTAGGCTAACTTACATTTCACCACCCGATCGGCGGCGTTTAAGACGATGTCAGCGTTAGACATCTTCATGAGCAGTTGCCGTCTTCGAGGCTGAAGCGGGTTTTTTTTTTTCCTCTCCTCCTCCTCCTCCTGTTAGGATCCTGCTCTCAGTGCTTCTTGTCGAAATGCGACTGATGCTGTGGCATCACTTGGATGATGCGCCCCCTCCGTGCGTCGCTGCTGCGCCGGGTAGAACTGCTGCTGCTCCCCAGGCAGGATGGATGCCGAGCTGCTGCTGGATGCTGTAGGAGCCGCTTCTGCTGTGCTAAGCTCCGACTGTGGGGGAGGATGCGCGGAGAGAGAGAGAGAGAGAGAACGAGGGAGAGGGAGGGAGAGAGGGAGGGAGACAGAGGTGGGAGGGGGGGTTGTGCACTATCCCGACATGGCGGTGAAGGGAACTCCCACGCAAATGTTTCACGGGACTGCCTGATGCTGCCATCAGATGGAGGCTGAGACGGGGTTGCCCCCACGCACGCACGGTGCGCCATGTTTCCGTATTCCCGGAATTTGGTTACGCCCGATGATGAGAGCGCGTGGACCTGAATTTAAACACGTTTAACATTCATTTTATTTTTTAGATTATTACACAAACATGCTTGGATTAGTTATCACTATTTCAAATCTAGAATACGTTTTCATTTTTTATAATTTTGTAATGATGATTCCATTCAGTTGTGCAGGGCTCGATAAATAGCTAAACGTGAGGTCCTTACAATATTATATGCAATTCAAATTCAGTTGACTAAAATAAATATTACGTTTAAGACCCTACAAGTCAAACTTACTTGAATAAATCCAATAATAGATGTTTTAAGACATGACAATATTATTTTAAAACATATATTTTAAATTGACTAAAAGAAATACCCTACAATATTATACATACACACACAAAAAAGATTAAATTAGCATTTTTTCTGGACCCCACACTATTATTTACATTTAAAATTTGCCTGAGTAAAATTCATATTAAGGTTACAACCCTACATTATTCTATACAATTTAAATTTACCAAACAAAATTAAATATTATAGTTTGGACCCTACAATATTATATAAAATTCAACCTTTTCTGAATAAATGAAATATTGTGGCTAATATCCTACAATATTATATGAATTCAAATTTACTCGACTAAATCATATATTATGGTCAAGATCCTACAATGTTATACAGAATTCAGTTTTACTTGACTAAGTTCAATATTAAGGTTGTCATACAATTTCATAGGTTCAAATTTATGTGACTAAATTAAATATTGCAGTCAAGACCCTACAATCTTATATCCAACTCAAACTTACCTGAATACATCAAATAATATTTTTTTAAGACATGACAATATTATTTTAAAAAATATATTTTAAACTGACTAAAAGAAGTACTGTAGTTAAGACCCTACAATATTATACATACACAAAAAAGACTAAATTACCATTTTTTTGGACCCTAGATTATTATATAAAATTTTAATTTGTTTTGTATGAACATAAATATTAAGGTTAAGATCCTGCAATATTATATAGAATTCGAATTTACCCAACAAAATCAAATATTACGACTAAGACCCTACAATGTCATATAAAATTTTAATTTTACCGATTGACTTAAATATTGTGGCAAAGACCCTAAAATATTTTCTAAAATCAAAACTGACTTGTATAAATATAAGCATTAAGGTTAAGAGCCAACATTATTAAATAGAATTTAAATTTACTCAACAAATGAAATATTATTGTTAAGACCCTACAATATTATACACACACACACACACACACACACACACACACACACACACACACACACACACACACACACACACACACACACACACACACACAAAGACTAAGTTAGCAATTTTTTGCACCCCACAATATTATTTACATTTTAAATTTGCCTGAATAAAATTCATATTAAGGTAAAGACCCTACATTATTCTACACAATTTAATTTGACCCAACAAAATTAAATATTATAGTTTGGACCCTACAATATTATATACAATGTTAAAAATGTACTTGTCTAAACATAAATATTAAGGTTAAGATCCTGCAATATTAGATAGAATTCAAATTTACCCAATAAAATCAAACATTAAGACTAAAACCCTACAATGTCATATAAAATCTAAATTTTTACCAATGTAATTAAATATTGCGGTTAAGACCCTCCAATATTATATAGAATTAAAACTGACTTGCCTAAATATAAGCATTAAGGTTAAGAGCCACCTACAATATTATATAGAATTTAAATTTACTCATCTATATTAAATATTATGGTTAAGACCCCACAATATTCCATAAAATACAATTTTACTTCACTAAATTTAATATTAGGGATAATACCATACAATATTATATAAAATGCAGTTTTACTTGATTAAGTTCAATGTTAAGGTTAAGCCATACACTTTCATATTAAGCTCAAATTTGTATAACTACATTAAATATTACATTTATGACCCTACAATATACAAAATTCAAATTTACCAGACGAATGTCAGTAATAAGGTCGAGAAATTAAAAAAAATTTTAAATAAAAATTTACTTGACCAAATAAAAAATATAGTTAAGATCCTACAATATTATATAGAATTCAGATTTACCAACAAATATTACAGTTGAGACCCTACAATATTATTTAACATCAAACTTACTTGACTAAATTCAATATTTAACATTAATAACATACAGTTCTATGCAATATGTACATCTATCTGACTTTTTAAAAAAAAATTTAATACCCTGCAGTATTATGAAAAAAAAGTTTTATTAAACTAACTTGAATATTAAGGTTAGGACCCTACAATCTGCAATATTCAAACTTACCTCACTACATCAATTATTACAGCTAAGACCCTACCTGTATTTATTTATTTATTTCAATTTGTCCTAATAAATCAAATAATACATTTAAGACCTTACACTATTATAAAAAAATCACACTTACCTAAAATAAAGTTACAGTTAAGAATATACAATATTTACCTCAGTAAATTAAATATTGTTGTTGAACAATACAATAAAAAATAGGTATATGATTGATTTTTTAAAAAAGAAAAAATGAAATGCTCTTTTTTACATACAATGTTTTATTTTGATGAACAATGTAACCGGTCACACGACCAGAGTTTAGTTTAGGGCTCACCTGTGGGATTATTGGTCAAACGGATACGGCTACAGAGGAAAAACAACGGTCAGAAGATAAACAGTTTGAGAGGACAACACGGTAATTTGTGATTTTTAACTTTTAATTGTTTCATATTTTTGTATAATATTTGTCGAACTGTCTTTCTGTGTACAGTTTGAGGCATTTGCTGTTGCGAGCTAACATGCTTGGACCCGTCTATCAACTGAAACGAGATTGAGCGACCTAGCGGTTGACTCCGTCTAATTACAGAGACTTTGTTGAAAAACTTTAAAAATTACGGAACAGTGTGTATTTGAAACCTCTGCTGCACGTCCTTTATTATTTATTTATTTATTAGTTTTCATGTCGTCTGCTGACAAAAGAGGGGAATTTAATGTTTAAAAGACATCTTTATGACGCCAAATTTGATGAGAAATTGAGTCCAAATTGGTGTAGAATATTGCCATAAAGAAAATAAATATTATAACAGGTATGACTTTAAAGATTCTAAAAACGAGTCAATTATGGAAATTTGTGTTTGTTTTTTCCAGAAAAAAAAACACAATTTTAATAAATCCCTGTAAACATGCCCGTAGAGCAGTTGCAGTTGCATTTCCCGCAAACCGCCAATAGAGGCAGGATGCTTTTAGGGCTTGCTCTTCTCAATTTAACAGAAATATAACATCACTGTTATTTTGTTGTTTGAGATGTTCATCAATAACAATACAACCTGTTCACACTGCTAAACAGAAATTAATTTTAAAGACCTAAAAGCACCACACCTGAATTTTTTGAGCATGGAGCCAATATCTCCTGTAAGACTGAATGACAAAATGTATCATTTTAAATTTCTTTTTAGTTTCTTTTGCACAAGAGGATTGTGCGTGCAAAATGACATTTGTTATTGTAAAGTTTATACAGTGTACAATAGTGACTAAATATTTAAATGATTTGATGCAAAATTAGAAGGAAAAAAAAGGAAGCAAACCTGAGATTTGAGACTTCTGTGCCCTGTCCTGCAGGTAATTATTGTGTTGGTGCTCTTTCCATCAGATACTTTTTAGTTTACAAAGCTTCTTTAAACTCTTAGAAGACAGGCACTTCATTGCCATTTCTTTCATAAAATGTCACTCTCTTGCCATTTCTTTCACCACCTTACTTCCTAATCCATTTTATGATCATCGAGTGAAAGATTTCACCGCTTTTCTACCTCCTTTTTACAAATGGGTCACAATTATTCCTTCAGTTGACTTCACTGAGTCTGTGGTATAATTGTGCATTTGCATTTGCATCACTGTTATCAGCAACATGACAGCTGATCTGAAATACAAGAATGATGTCTCAGTGCTTGTGATGCTCTGTAGCTTTTTAGCTTCGTTGTTGCTCCTGGCAGTAAATGCATTGATCACAATACTGCTCTTGCTAGGGGCTGTGGAGAACTTTATTAGACAGTGTTTCAGCAGTGCTGTCCTATTACTTGTCCTGCTATTCTTAGTCCTCGGCGGAGTTATGTGATGATCACCGTTGGTTTGTCTGTTTTTCTGTCTGTTAACGGCATTGCTCAAAAATGGACTGATTAGGTTTTGGCAGTGATGCAGCTTATAGACTGGATCCATGGATTTGCCAAAGATTTCTGTGTCATTGCGAGATAGCTGCACGGCGCCACTGTAACTATGACAACAAGTGAACACTACGTCAGCTGCCTGCTGACGATCACATGATTGCGATCCGACTAAAAATTGACTGTTGGAGACTTATTGGGATTTGTCTGTCCAAAATTATACAGGGGACAATTGATTAAATTCTGGGGGTGTTTCCGAGTCCCATCGATTCCTGCTGCCCACAATATATTTAGATCATGTGTTTCGGTATCTGTACATAACGTACACATGCATAGCACACACCTGTGCTCAGTGCAAGGTCATTTTGTTTGTGGGTACATCTATATTAAATTTTAAATGACCACATTCTGTGTTGCCGTGATTTCTGCCACAATGACTGAGCAGCCTTGGCGGAGTACTGCACTCTGAGTGCTTTTCTTGTTTTGTTAATGTCATCTATTGTGTTAGATTCAAGGGGTCTGACCTAGCTGAGCGGGTGTTTAAACATACATGTGACTCTAGGGAATTTGCTATGTGTTAACAGGTGGGATGTCCTATGAGGAGCAGCCCGTTTCTAACACACACCGACCAACACACACAGGGAACATGACAGGTCAACAAAGAGGATGCATTATGGTCATTTTTCTAACCAGTGCATTCAACATGTGACATAGTGTTTACACCCGGTTGCACTTCAGACTAACAAAAGTTAGGATAAACTCACTATGTGCTGTTTACATACTGTAGGCTTATAAATCTACAGAGTTTATCATATATGTGCTATTTTAGAAATACACACCAAACAGAAGCAAACACATCTCATGTGTTGAGAACAAATCTACTGTGAAACAAGACTAATGATGCAAACCAGAGGTAGATACCTTGGGTTATCAGCATAATTTGATTAATATTTGGGGGCTTTGAGTTTTGGGAGACTGTGGAACAAAGACTCGCATTAAAATGCTGTGCAAAAATGACAAAAAAAATGGTTAAAATAACTCAGATTCCTTTTAGTGTCCTAATGCTTTGTTTTAGATGTTCTGATTTAGGATAGATTGCTGTATACATAAAAAGAAGAAAGAAATATATCTTGAAGATATTCACACTAGAAAGATGTATATTTTTGAAAGATGGATATTTTGACGGGCTTTATGTGAACCAACATTAGCTCACTTGTTAAATCTTTACAGCAGCAAACCAGAAATGGAAATCACACATGATGGGATGTCTGCGGATTTCTAATATTTTGAAAAGGATGGGTGTTGATATCCATCTCTGGTTGGGGCAAAGTCTGTCCATTGGTTGGGTGCTGTCATATGAACAGTGAGGCCCTTTTTAAAAGGATGTCACATTAAGCAAATAATTTTTTTAATTACCTAAAATGTGCACAATTCCTAAACATTATTGATTTCTTAATTGACATTCATTCCTGATGCAATTTTTCTTACAGTGTGAAAACCCGCCACTAGATGGAGCTCTGACCTTGATTTTAGCCGCTGCAGCAGCAACAGCTGGTCTGTTGCTACATGTGGGGCAGTGTTTGCTACTTTACATTATGAGACATGATAATTTGAGAAGGCAGTGACACCACTCATTTAGTTGTACGAGCTAAACAGTTGTTGATGTAATTTTGTCGTGCTTTTTTGTCCTCATACTGTCAGTCAAGAAAACACAGCCACTTCCTTCCTGGCAGATGAGGTTGAGCATGTGATTAGCGGCAGGATGAGTAATAAATCTCAAGAAATGGAACCAGTGTTACTCATCAGGCACGAGCCTCTGCGGCTGTGAGGCTCGCATAAGGTGTGACTGACTTAGGCCTGCTCACTGGCACAGGAAAACACACCACAAAATCCATAACACTTCAGAGACTCAGTTGATAGCGGCGGGTCCAATACCTGTCCTACGTGCACGCGGGTTGTCCTTGAAGTTGCCAATATTGTTGGGATAGATAAAATGGAGAGAGGAGATGGAAGTCAAGCGAAACTATGGTGGAGTTTCTGCCAGTGCTCCTGTTCTCTGTTCAGGAATGAGACCAATGTAAACACTACCATATTTCATTATGTATTATACACACACAAAAAAACAAACTACCAATTATAAAAGCATTGCAGTGCCTTAAAATGGCATATTCTTGGAAGTGTCGACAAGCATGGGCACACAGAATAAGTAAGAAAACCAAATTTTCGATGAGATTTACTTGAGAAAAAAACGTGGTTCTCAAGTGCAGAGTATTTCCTTAGTGGCAATGACCTGTTGGCAGCCGCATTTGTTGACCACTCCTTTAAATATTGTTTTTGCTGGCATGCTGCTCTGGCACAACGGCAGGAGAAAATGGCACTATGAAAGGACCTACTCCAACATTATATACTGTCGCTTATCCAGCTGTAAGTTCCCACATAATTTGCTCAGAGTTATTTACTTGCAGTCACGTCACCAGCGCTAGTCGCTCATTAAATCACAAGCCATGTTGCCTGTGGTTCAATTACATCCCAAGAAAAATGTCTCCCTTCATAAATGCTATCAATTCAAAGCTATATTAACACATGAATGTAATGGGGGGGGGTTTTCACGATACTCTAACAGTGCAAGTTGATTAATAATGGGCCTTTCCTAAAAAAATATTTACATGAAACCAGTGGTCATGCATGTGCAATGCCTTGCAAACTGATCTTTAATTAACTTGAACTTTCTCACTGTCAGATTAGCTAATATTAGTATTTCTAAAGCTGTTGTACATTCATAAATACACAAGGAATTTAGTAAGATACATTTAGTGTGCAAATGATGATTTTGTTAACGAAATGGTTGGGCTTTTGGGGGAAATATTTGCTTTTCTTGCCAATAATTATATGAGAATACTGACGCCACTGTCATATTTGTGTATTAACTATGGAGCTAGAACCTGGAGGCATTTAGCTTTAGCTTAGCATGAGGATCAGAAGCAAAAACAAGGGGCAGAAGAAATATTCTTACCTCCACCTCCAAGGCTCATTAATTAAAACAAATAACTTGAAACAAAAATGTGCAAACAGCATGTGGTTTTACATGGATTTCGATGCTAGAACATTTTCTCTCCAGTCGCATTGACTTCCTAGAGTCTACAATAGAAGCCCCAGGCCTGCTGAAGCTAGTGCAGAGATAAAGAACAGGGTGGAACTGATTTTTGAAAGCAGATAAAGTAAGATTTTGCTAAATAAGCGAGCACAGTAGGTTGAATTTATGGAGAAAAATAGTCATTCTTCTCCAAAATTTTATTCAGTGGCTTTTTTTTAAAAAAATCGTTGCTTGCTTGTGTTAAAGGCTGTGAAAGAAAAGAGCTGCTGGAACACTCCAACAACTGGTTAGTTCTGGTGACAGATGATCTGTGGTATTTTGCGAGAAGTGACATCAGCAGACACCAAAGACCAGCCAACATAAGAATTCAGTGCTTTGTTTGCAATGGGTGTCATGCTTCGCACGTTTTTGGGCTTGGGGTTGAATTGCTTTAACTGCCATTATATTACTAATGGAGACACACTGATGGCATTTACTGATGTGCATAAAGGTTAGAGGTTAAGGAATCGATGTCTGTGTTTTCGCAGTCAACCAATTAGAGAAAAAAGAAAATTTGCAAAGAATAACCTGGGAGAGACTTTCAACGGGAAGCCAGCCCCTCAGAAATAAGTGGGATGTTGTGTGTTACAGCGATTATGTGGTGAGTTTACCACATTCCTCAGTATTGGAGAAGGCTGATGTTCGTGTCTCGCCCTGCTCCCTTCATCTCTTACGTACCACTTTATGGGCCATCTTCAGGGGCTTTCCTACGGTGCTGGTCATGTGTGCAGCTGGAGATGGAGGCCATGCAACGCTAATCCTCCTCCCCAGCTCAGGAAAGTACCCTGCCTCCCTGTGCAGAACGAAAACAACAAAGAGCTGAGTGTGGCTGCAGCCTCCGGGGTTCAGTGCACCCACCAGAACATGTCCAAGAGTCACAGCTTGCTGCTCCCTCCTACCCATCTATCCATGCATGACTCTCCTCCTCTTCCGTGCTTTCTCTCTTTGACCCTCTTTTCAACCTATGAAAGGCACGTATGATTGCAGACTGCCGTGTAATATTCCTGCTCTTCCAGAACACAGACAGAGGACTTTAGAAGGTTAAAAGGGAGGACACATACAATTCCCCCCAAAAAAGAGTCCAAAAAATGTAATTTCCTTCCACATGAATGTGCAATTACAGAGACATAGCCTAAAACCCTGAATGAAAATGTACAGAAACTATAGAAAAGAAAGCGAAACTTTATTTGACGTACATAAAATTAGTTTAAAAATACATAAAGTAAGCATAAGAACAAGTAACAAAAAGCACATGCATCTTTCAAATTAAATCTCTTGAATCTCTAGAAAGCTGCATATAAACATAATCTCAATATTTTCATGTTTGGAACTTAGCAGTGAAACATTTGTCTAATTTTTATTCAACCTTTTTACTTGGGAAAAATAACAAACGTGATAAAGGCAGACCATGACTTTTGGTAGCTTTATCAAAAAGGGAACGGCTCTCACTGACAACACATTTTGCTTTTCTGGTCTTGTTGCCACTAATGTCCTGTACTGTTGTTGTTGCTGCTTAATGTCCACTTTGCTCATCTTTAAGGCCACACTCCAGCCCACAGCTGACCACAGCTACAGGTCACCTTCAAATGTTCTAATCGCTGAAAAGCTCATCACTAATGGCAATTAACCAACCACCATGTCCTGTCCAAGGGACGTGCATTTCTACAAAAATAGACAGAGTTGTGACAGACAACTATTTTTCTATATTTAATGACTAAAACAATTTACTCTGAATACACCTAAAAATAAAATGGTGATGTTCGATATTTTTGCATTCTGAAATTTCAAGATTTTTTCGCCTTTATGTATAGTTTTGTCACCACATCATCAGAAAAAGGATGCCTGTGGCACTGACGTGTGTCATCAGTGGGGTTTTGTGAGCACTACACTAGAGGATTATATGCGTTGTTTTTGTGCCATTGTATCCTTAAAGTTAAATTTTAAATGAACTGCCGTGATTTAAATCCAAACAAACTCTTCTCACATTTATTTCATGAGGCAGGTGCGTGGGAGAGGAGCGAGTGTATCGTATGGATAATTTTAAATGAAGAAAAGTGGAATGTGTTCATGTAGCTGCTAAGGGTTTTCCCTTCCAAACATTTTTGAATCATTCAACTGCTCTGGAATGCTTGTTTTTGGAGCTAACTTGTGCCAATTACTTCCTGGCTGTGATGATGTCAGCACAGTTGGGTGGTGATTTTAGGGAACATATTATATGTTTAACAGCCACAACAGAGAAGTCTGACTTAGTGGGATTAGGCCTTCAAAATAATAGTTTTCTTTGCTGAAGTGGAGAAACTGCTATTGTCAAAGTACTTCAACGACCTGCATATTTTACTCAACACATCCTCAGGAGGATTTTATTTGGATTTGAAACAATAACTGTTTAACTAAGGCCTCACATCTTCTCATGAGACACCCACTCTTTATATAGACTGACAAAAGTTTGGAAGTTATTATTGCTTGGTACCAAAAATAGGAACTAATTTTCTTTCAGTTTATAATACAATTCATTGTGTTTCAGTATTTCACTGAGAAGGTAAAGTACTGTTCAAAATCAATTTATCTTGTATATAACTGAATACTAATTCCAGCAATTTTGCTATAAAACCATCCATTTTGGTTTTTATAGACCTATGTGAAATATTTCAACTTAATTTATCCGGCTAAAAAGAAAACTAAAGTTTCTACTTCAGTGCCGCCTAATCTCGAGAAAAGAACTGCTGACTAAAAACGAGACATACCGGGTTCTATCAACCTGCCAGGTATATTGTAAGGCCATTTCTAAGTTATTTTAAAACGTTTTACACGGAAAAAATATGTAGAATAACTTGTCTGACTGGACACGTTCACTGAGAGTGCGTTTGGAACACAAATTTAGTGCGTAATTACGCATTCGGCGGCTTTTTGACTTCGGTATTTACGAAGTGAGTGTCATGTTTATGAGAGCCTGAGCGTATTTGTTTGCAGGAAGGTTGGTTGGCTACGGGCAGAGTTAGTTGAACACCCCCTCCCCTCTCTCCCTTTCCCCTCGCTCTCACTCTCTCTCTCTTCAGCTGCCGCGATATTTTCCAGCTCTGGAGCCTCAACCGCACAGCTCGATCGATTCGCATTGATTGTCCCTGACGAGCTGCTCCACTTTCTAGCCAATGTCAGCCAGTCTGCGATCGGGAAGGAGAGAAATGAAGGAAAATCTCTGCCGCCCTGGCGGTGTCATTTCCACACACTTGGGTTGGCCGCCTGCCAGCAGACAGGGCAGTCGAAAGAGGCGGAGTGGATTCTGGGGCTGAGCGACCAGGATGAGGCTGGTTTCTGTCAGCCTTGCGTGGCTGTGTATAACCTCTGTTGTCCAAATAAATTGATGGGTAAGCTGAGTTCATCCACGTTTACCCTCCATCACCCTGCATCTCTCTAAGCAAACATGCACAGGCTCAACCTCTATAAAGCTGAAAAAAACATCACACCTCTCCATTCAGCTTAAATAATCCTTATCAGAAAAAAAGTAGAAATAATGTAATGTATGAATGGCACATACTGTCACGCCAGCATCATATAGTACCAACATGTGAGCTGCAGCATTAAAGAAAGTCAGAGCCAGGACTCATTCAGGTAGAGTACACACATCCTCTGTCAGCTCCCAGTTTTTTTTTTTTTTTTTTTTTTGAAACAACAGCTCTCTCTCCAGCTGTCTTGAAATCAGGCTGATCCGCGCTCTCACTTTGTTATTGCCTCAGCTGAAGCGCGCATCCCGCAGAAAAGTCCAGTTCGGTTTTTCCGCGAAGCTCCAAAAATCTATGAAATGTGTTTGCATGTTCCTCTCTGCAAGCGGGGATGTAGAGGTGGGATTGCGAGGACCGAGAAAGCTCGGGGAACCCACGCGTTCAGCCTCTGAGAAAGTACGCTTTTCCAAAATAACTGACGGCGAATATTTTTTTTTTCTTTTCACATTTGTCATTAACAGACAGGCACTCTGTAGGATTGTGTTGTCGGAGAAGAAGCTTTTTTCCCCCCCCTGCCCTTTTCTTTTTTTTGTCACCATTCTGCACGGCAGGCTGAGAGACGGACCGCTCGGACTGTGGGAGCCCTCCCCTCTGCTCGGATCTGCTTTGGTAGGTGCGAATAAAATGGGCCCGTGTTTGCAAATATGCAGATACATGGACGGGGAGGGAGGAGGGGTTGGATGGGGGGGGGATCATACTTTGTTGAAGTCTGCTCAAAGTTGGGATGTCATCTTCTTATAGGATGAAGTTATCGCGGGGGTGAACCGGGTGCCTCTGTGGATCCTGAAATGTGTGACTGCAGACCATATGCTGGTACCGCAGATAGGCTTCTTGTGCTCATAGATTATCCAGTCTAGACAAACAAGAAGACATTTTTCTTCTATTGAATCTTACATTTTAAAAGAAATCGCCTTTGAGTGGGTAGCTATTGTTTTGGATGAATGAGCTGCTCAGAATAAAAAAAATCTTTATTGGATAAGTCGCCGCCAGCGCCGACACGCATCGGCACCACTGGACCAAAAGTCGGATGTTTTATTGTGAATCAGCTGTTAACGCTGCGCACTGAACTTCCACTGAATGGAGACAATCATCAACGCGCATTAGAGTCGGATCATGCTTCCATTTATTGACAGTGTTTCCTGTAAAATTCAAACTTTCATTTAGCTAAAACAACAGTAAATGAATATCTGTTTTCCCCCAAAGAGAGGTGCCGAATTCAGTGTTTTTAAAAATCATATCTTATCATGCTTATCTGTTTTGGTGGGTTTTTTCTTGTCCTCATCAGAAAGTTCCCAGGTAGCTTTTGTCGCTGCTACCCAATAGATTCACAGTCATCCCCCCTCCCGCAATCCTCCACCGGTAACGCAGCTCCAAGTGCTCCATATGTTTGCGAATAATTTGGAGTCACAGTACGCGCGGCGTGGCAGTTTTTCTCCTCGAACTTTTTTTTTTTGTGCCTCTTTTCTGTGCGCATAGCCTAATTAGGGAGACTAAGACGCAGCAGGTTATGGACAATGGATGAAGCCTTGAGTCTAATTATTGCCACCAGGCTTTTCTAACTTCCTCTGCGTGTGTGTGTGTGCGTGTGTGTTTGTGTGTCCGTGTGCGCGCGTCAGTCGATAGGAGGTGGGAGGAATAGAGAATGTGAAGCTCACCGTAGACAAGTCGAGTCCACAGACAGCGCGTCTGAAAGAGGGGAGAGAGGAAAGGGGGGAGGAGGAGGAGGCTGCATTTGCATCGTGCATCGCCTGAGCTGATGCATTAAGTATTCTCGCGTCTCTAGAGGTGTAGTCAGCTGCTCCGGAGTTTGTGACGGACCAAATGATTCATAACCATGCGGGAAATCAGACAGTATTTTTTCCCCACCTCCGTTAGAAAAAAGGAAAAAGGGAAAAAAAAAAAAAAGCTGACTGCGATAACCGGGCACCTGCGCATGGAGTGACGTCAGTGACAGAAACTTATTCAGGAGTTACTTCACACATACACACATGCACCTGACACATGCAAAACGACACCTTTTGGCACATTTCATGCCACTTTGAAGGAGAAATCAAACTCGATCTGTGATTTTAGTTTAATATATCTAAAGATCAGACATGTGAGGATCACAATAGTGTGTGTGAAATGTTGAAATAGCCCCAAAATCCCAGATTTAACGTATTTTTTTTTAATGATTCTGATGTTTTTGCTTTGAAAACAAATACAGTAATATAATCACAAAACACACACTGGCCCCTAAATGCTTCCCTCCATCACCTATTGATCCACCTAGTCAATGACCGAACCAACCCACCCAACCATTCATCCATCAGTCAGCTGTCACTATATAGTGCGCTGACACTCATTTGTACATCTGTTTGTGGCGTCCTAACACAACAGCTGGTATAAAAACTACAAGGAAAAAAAATCTGTTTTATAAATGCCTTAACAAGCCAGTTAGGTTTCAAGCTGTAACAAGCTGAGAGCAGCATGCGAATGTTAAATGAGCTGCTTATGTTCATACGAGTGTCACGCCGCTGACAACATTCACCAGTAGCTCTGTGGTTGTTAGGAAGTACTCATCCTTTTTTTTAGTGCTCTGAATGTCAACTCCATCAAAGTACTACTTCATTGAGCAGTGATTTTAGCTTGAACGTTTTCATAGATGCTCCAAACAATTTGAAAAACCTCTTCTCAGTTTGTATACACTAGATTTTGCTGATCATTTATATACTGAACCTGTGACATTTCTGTGAGCTTTTGGATGTTCTTTTGCAGCATGTTGAAACACTGTTATGACCGGCTTGAGCATAACAATATATTGTATTGACTGTATTTGTGCTGTATGGCCTAAAAGAAATGGTTTGTCATTTTTGGACATGGGCCTATTTGGTTTCTTGCCAAAAGATATAAGAAAACTGACATCCCTCACTGTGTATAAACTAGCAAATTTTTCACTTTATTGATGGATTTCTTCACCAGCTAGTCACAACCAAGAAATAGTAATGCCACATAACACACTGTAAAACAGCAATTTGTTGTTTTTACACTTTTGCAAATTAAAGAAATGAAATTCAGTTTCTTTATTATCGTAGAATGTGTTTTTAGGTGGCTTTGTTACCTTTACACAGAGCTAGGCTATTAGTTTTCAGTCTGTATACTAAACTAACCATCGCCTGCTTGTAGCTTTATGTCTTGAATGCACACATGAGAGTTGTATTTTGAGTTTCCATCTAATTCTTTGCCAGAAAAGAACAAAAACTTATGCCACAAAATGTTTAATCTGACACTCTAACCTAGGTCACTGATGCAGAGCTGCAAGTTTCATGCAAATTATCAGATATAGCAAACCTTACACAGGCCAGAAGGGGAAGAAGCAAAACAGCAAAAACAGAATTTCTGTGCTCGGTATTCTGTAGCAAAATATCAGGATAAAACACTACTTTTCATACTTACATTACACTGTGAAAAAAATGTGCTCTTTTCAATTTTGTGTTTACATCTGTCTGCATATGATTTGTGTATGTACACTGACGGACACAGAAACAACGCTAGCTGTTGCTTATTCAAAATTAACCTTCACACACAAATTAATACTCATATCAACTAATGTGACTTTCAACACAATATGGAATTAAGTACAAACCAGCAGATCAGATTGCAGATCAGCTGCTGTTGACAAAGTTACTGAGCTGACATCACTCAGCTGATTCAACAAAACTGGCTCCAATTACTGTCAAGATTTCCACTCAGTGTCTTTACTGAATGAACAGCAACATTTATTATGACATTAAGAGTGTCATCTTATACCCCATCAGTCTACTCCATGCTTTGTCAGCTATACTACATAATTTATTGGTCATTAACGTGGAAGTAATTTTACTACGGTTATTCAAATATTTACTTTTCGTACAGTGCAAGAAAAGCTTAAAAAGCAGATTTAGTTCACCTGTAATGATGAACAGGCATCAAAGAAACAGTTCAAAAGTCATTTTAATACACAGCAACAGCTGTCTGCCTGCAGTTTGAATTTACTTAAACAACAAGGCCACCAATTATTTTTGCGGTGGCTTTGATTGCAGGTTCTTTGGCTACATCAGTGCTCTACGACCTCCAGCTGAGCTCACTGCTCAATCTGAAAAAGGCGTCACACACGTATTTGTTGGACCGTATTGATCATCTGGACCATTTATATCCAGACCTTTATCTCTGTCCGCGACTCCTGTGCAGCATTTTGTGTGCAGAGATTGACAAAAAAGCAAGAAAGGCTCAGGGAAACATCAAGGTCTGATGAGATTTACACCTATTTTCATGCTGGAGGTGCAAGCTGGATGTGCACACAGTGTGGCCCTTGCCAGCTTTAATAAGAGACTACTAATGACAGGGCTCTTGTCAGGCCAATGCACAGAAACTCATGGTGTACAGCTTTAATCTGACCTGCTGCATTAAGTCTATAACATCACAGGAAATTGAGTGAACATGGTTGAAGGATGAAACAACACCAATTATCTGGTTTTAGCTGCATGACATCAACGCTTTCAGGAGAAGATGCAGTTGTGATTGAGGAGCCAGTTCACATAAGGACATAAAGCTTTTCAGTAAATGATGTGGTGAAGGGATCTGAAGAGCTGTGATCCACAGAGTGAAGGAGGGTGATTAGCCAAATACTATGTGCCATGTTTAAGGTTTATGATGATGGAAAGAGTGTGACTGATGTACACACAGCAGATTAGAATGAATGCAAGGTTTAAATAGGTGCTCCTGCTTTCATTTCTTACACAGTGTATGATGTGCCACACTAGTTTTGACTGCAATTGAACAGAACCTGTAGACGTGAAATATAAATTTGGATACACACGTTTGTCATTCTAGACTAATTTCCTTAATGTCATATGACAGTTTAGAATTTTTTGTAAAGCAAACCAATTTTACTGATGTGTACAACTCCTAAATCATCCTTGACAACGCTGTCTGCATAACACTATATACTAATCAAGGAGGTAAAAATTCAAATTTACTGATTTAGATAAACCTTTTAAGTTGCAAACATCATTTTAATGGATTGTGTTATAATAATAAATGTAATGCTGTTGAAAATTGCATCAACTTAATGATGTTTGCCGTCTATATTCCAATTTCTGCGTTAGTTGATTTAAAACTAAAGTCAAGTTGAGGTGACTTAATGAAATTGGCTTGAATTTCCACCTTGAGTTCAGGATTTGAAGTCTCATCTCCTACCAACAACACATTTTTAACAATTAAAAATTTGCCAATTTAAAACACAGAAAAATAAAAAAATTACATGGAAGTACTCGTTGGAACATACTTTCATGTGCATTTGACTTTTTCAAACTTACGTTTATGCCACCAATTATTAAGTAATTGGTAATTAACAATACCTTTGATTGCCGAGAAAAGCTAATTTCCTTGACTTAATCTAGGTTGTTGACTGAATATAATTTCAGTAGAAGTTGTCATAGCTCAAAAATATTAATGCAGACTGTTGTGCTAGTTTTTGTTGTTGAGTCCAGACAATATTTTTTCGAGTGTAGGTATTCAGTTGGGTTTAGATCTGGTGACTACAAAAGGCGTAACCTATGACTGATGTAATTTTCATGATCAAACCATTCAGTGACCCCTTGTACTCCTGGAAGAGACCATCAGGATAGAAATGTTTCAGCATTTGATAAAGATGATCACACTGAACAGCTTTGCATTGATTTGCAGTGACCCTCCTCTCTAAATGGACAAGATGACCCAAACCATGTGAAGAAAATGCGCCCCACAGCAACAGAGAGCCTCCCCTCACTGCAGGGGTCGGGTTCAAGTTTTACCTTTAGTTTGTCACCCGTTTGTAGCATCTGTGTTATAAATATGAAAACAGTTCTTGTCCATTGTAAATACTTTAACTCTGCATTCATATGATTATTCTTCATACAAAATACAGAAAAATATGGAATTGTTGGGCCAACTCAAATAATTTAGTAACACCCAACCAAATAAAGTTTATCTGAATTAAGTTAACAAGTTATCTTAATGCAGCTGGTTTAAGTTTGATGTACTTAAATCTTTTAATGAAAACTTTGCATTGCTGCAACTTACGGTAATTTAAGGAAATCCAGCTTGAAGTTTCAAATTTGTCCAACTCATATTTGCTTTATCAAAATGTGAAATGTAAATTGTGATTTAGGTTAGAATTACACAGAGCTCAAAAAGCAATAAACCTTTTTTTTGCACTTTCATCAAAATTAGATTACCAGTTTAAAGGAGATAGATGGATAGATAGATAGATAGATAGATAGATAGATAGATAGATAGATAGATAGATAGATAGATAGATAGATAGATAGATAGATAGATAGATAGATAGATAGATAGATAGATAGATAGATAGATAGATAGATAGATTATTCATCCTTGCCTTCATCCAGCCTTGGAGGAATTTCAGAAGTTAAAGAAGTGTAGCTTCAAGCTGATAGACTCCAGAAAAGTTAGCTGCCATCACCAAATCAGAAAGATAAATGAGATTCATTCAAAACAGTGCTTTACTTCAACTATTGTTTAATTCACTCTTTACAGTGTACCATAACTTTATATCACTGAACAATAAAATTGTGCCTTTTAAAGTGCATTAAAACTAAAGCCTAATAACTCAGTGTCGTGCTTTTCAAACCCACTTTTATGCTACAGTACGAAAAAAAACCTTTATGTACCAAAATTCCCAGTCATTTACCATTAACATTTTGCAGAAGAAACACAGAGACTGAGTGTTGCTGCCTAACTGTAGGTGTAGTTTTGAGGTGGTAGGACTGACACAGAGGAAACCAGAAGTATCCATGTGTGTTTCATCCATGCCAACGAGATCATCGAGGAAACATTCATGAAAACATATGCCATTTTTATTTGAAAGATTTCTCTTTTTTAAAAACCAGCGGAGTCATCAGCTGGTCAGCTGTTGGAGTCAGGCGGGATAAAGATGTTCAGGCACAATTATTACATTACAGCTGATCAGTCATATTTTTGAAACAGTTTTCATGAGCTGTGATTGCCAATTTTGTCACTTTGTAGCCAAATGGAGAACTCAATTATTCTAACTCTTGATAATGAGCCAGTTCATTAATTATGTGGGGTACTCAAGTCTTTTAGCATATTTACTGTATTTAGAACATTGATGAAGCAGTTGGATCAGCTGGATATTCTCCCAGGCCATGATTAACCAAGAAATAATTCTGCTGTAAAAGTATTCAGACTTTTAGTTTTATAAATGCCACAGGGTTCAGCTGAGACTGTAACATGAAATTCTCACAGAAAAATCAGCATTCATATCTGAGCACTAAATACGTAATTTTTCAGCTCTAATATTCCATGAAACCACAAACCTCCCGTGTCTCCCTCTGATGACTTGCAGTGCTGTTCACCCACAACTGAGCAGAGATGCCGTTAATGTTGAGATGCTTTTGGGAAACCGGACCCTGGTCAGTGGTGTAGTGGGAGAAACTGAAACTATGGGGCTGAGGGGCTGCGGAGCTGGCTCTGGTTCGCTGGCGCCACATCCCCCTGAGCTGGTGAGAATGTGGGGGCTGTGCTCTTGCCTTTGAAGCTTTACCTCCCACTAATTCTGGCCTTCCAATTTCCACACACTGCACAGACACCCCCCCCCCTTCCATCCTCTTCCCCTCCCTTTCCCTTTGTTTCCCTTATAAGGACTTGCCCGGCCATTTCCTCAGCTTTTCTGTGGGAGGTGGTGTGCTTGTTTGTGAACATGGACAGGTCAGGAGAATAGCGGCATAGTTTTCTTTTCAAAGCAGTCACGGTAATCTTACGCTAAAAGCTTGTGGATGCACGCATCTCCGTCCGCTCGGGAGTCTCCCACAACCAGCCAAGGCAACCCTCCTCATATCCCTCACCACTTCATTTTAGCTTCACTAAATTATACTGCTCCACAGGTTTGAGGTCTAAAACTTCAAAAATGGAAGGAAAATAATTAATTGACACAGTCAGATGAAAAGAATGGGGAAAAAAATTATAAGTCCAGGCTTTTGTCGGGAGTTTCAGCAGCTTCACAGATTGCTGTGTGAAAAAGTCTAATAGCAGATATTTATTTTCTCCCATATTGCATCAGATTGTCGTAAAATCAGATCAGTGGGAATGTAATTATTAGTCAATAAATGCAACATTTTCTTAAACGACTAAACTGAAGTCAGGTCAATACAATTTATTTGCACTCATGCAATATCAGGTTAGTCTCAAAAAGAAGCTTGATGGATTTAAATTGGACATTATTACAGATAAATATAAATTCACAAATTACAAACTTCCCTTAATAGCATAACATAATTTGGCCAATACAGACCAACATGCACAATTCTGTAGAGGGTCTATGGAAGTTCACCAGGGCACCTTTTCAGTGAAGGTAATAATTATATTAGGGAATTGTTTTCATTCATTATGTTAAATGTTTTTGCATGACTCACTCCTAAATCATTTTCTTCACATCTCTGGATGACAGAGAAAATTGCATTCATTCATGAAAGTCTTGCGTACAAAAACTCTCAATATATTACCTTAAATTGAAATATATGCACATATATTTAGCTGGAGTCGAGCAAATGTTCTGATAGTCTTTCAGTCATTCAGAATATAAAGCAAGTACCTTTTAATTATAATACATTAGCGCTTGTAATTCATGTTGTTTATTAAAATAAGTTTTGGCTTCAGTACGACTTAAATTACAAGATTTTAAATTTTTTTTAGATTTAAGTAGCAAGATTTGGGACCCTAACTTAATCTGAGCTAAGTCATTTCTGTGTTTACCAATCAGAGAAGCTGCAGGGCAGCAGGTGTTGCTTTACTGGTCAGCAGTTATGTCAGGTTTGATTTGTAGATTGATGTGTTGAAAAAAGAATTAGAGATAAAATTGAGGCTGAATTTTTTGAATCTAATATTGATATATTTTGATCAGTGTTTTCAGGGCTTATAATGAAAACATCGGGAGCCCCGTGTTAGATTTATTCATTTATTTAAAATCTATTTATTTAGTCATTCAATTATAAGTATACGATTTGTATTTTGCAGTCAATTCATTCCATTGTTATCAATGTGCATCACAAACTCTAACTGTATCAAAGCACTTTTGTTACGGATATTTGAACAAGGTTCATTTTTGTTTCCATTGTTAGCTCAGTTGCTTGGAAAATGTTACACTTAACAGCTGAATTCAATTTTTATTTGCCAAATTATGTACACATTTATCTGCTTAGATCAGAGTGTTGGATTTGTCAGTTTAAAGCACCTGTTATCAATGTATTGCAGTAACAAATTTGTAAGCTGTAGCGTGAAAACAATATAAAAGTGTTTGCTTGTCGTTCTATAGAGAATTACAATCCAAATCTGTAGCTCTCATCAGCTTTGTGAAGATCATTGTTTTGCTGCCAGGTCTGCAGTGTCACTGTTTTGGATTCTTTTTACCATTCTGGTTATGTATTTTACTTACAAAAGGCAGGTGTTTTTACCAAAATGCTGTTGAAACGTATAATCAGTCTGTATCTGCTCAGCGTCATATTGCAGAGAAACATATTTAGCAATTAACTGGTGAAGAGTTGAGCAGCTAAAGAGACACAAATGGTAGAAACCGAAGCAGAGCTAAAACTGACTTATATTTGCCAAGCAGCCAGAAACACACTCAAATGAATGTTAGTGCCACAGTGAATAAAAACTGTTGGTCAACAAGTTGATCGGTCATGACATGTTCACAAATTGTTTCTGCTGTCATTGAGTGGCAAAAAAATATCAGTTGAGATACTATGATTTACTTCTTTATGCGCTTGCCTAATTTAATTTGTGCTGTTGCGATCATTAATGTGTAATGTACACACTTCCTCTCTCCGTGTGTTAAGTCTCCAGATGGCTCGTGGAAGACCGTGGATGAGGGCTGAGCTGTAGTGGGGGCAGAAGGCTTCTGGGCCTGCCTGTCGTCGACTGGCTGATTCGTCCATCGAGGTGAGGCCCTACTCTCACCGGGCCACAGAACGGACCGAGACAAGGTCCCTCCTCACTCACCCCTGCCCCCTTTCCACCCTCACCCCCTACCCAGGCACGTACGCTCTGGACCATGTCTAGCGGACTGTCGGAGGGGGGCCAGACAGAGGACCTGGAGCGGAGTAGCTGCAAACAGGACTCTCCTGTTATAGAGCGCAGGAACCGCAGTGGCATCATCAGCGCGCCCCTCAGTAAGAGCCTTAAGAACTCCCGTACCCTCTCCCAGTATACAGCGGTCTCCTCTGCCACCACCAATGGACACACGGACAATAGTGGGACTAAGAGCCACTCGGCCAAGCCTCAGCCACCCCCGCAGCCCCAGCCCACTGTCTCCGCACTGACAGCAGCCAAGTTGGACCGGACCCTAGAACAGGTTCTGGAGGGACAGAATGGCCTGCTGCACTTTGCCCAGGCAGCAGCACTGTTAAAGCGAGCCGGTATGGAGCACATGCTCCTGCCTGGGGGCATGGGAGTGGGAGTTGGCGGTGGAGACGCAGGCTCGGGGGCTAGCGACTTGGAGGGTACGTCTGTCACGGACGCCGTAGGTGGTCCTGTTGACTTCCCATATGGAGTAGGGGGTGGCTTCCCCTTCAACCCGGGGCTTTTCATCATGACGCCGGCTGGAGTGTTTCTGGCGGACAGCGCACTACACATGGCCGGCCTGGCCGAGTACCCAGCGCAGAGCGAGCTGGCCTCTGCTATCAACTCCGGTAAAAAGAAGCGGAAACGTTGCGGTATGTGCCCACCTTGCCGACGGCGGATTAACTGCGAGCAGTGCAGCAGCTGCCGGAATCGAAAAACAGGCCACCAGATTTGCAAGTTTCGCAAATGTGAGGAACTGAAGAAGAAGCCCTCTGCTGCTCTGGAGGTAAGAGGGTGGTGGTTATAATGTGAGCCATTCTTTAGGGTTCAACAAAAACAAGCTTGAAGGATTTTGATCTAAAGAGTCACCACAAAGCTTCAATGCAGTGACCAAAACTAACAATATTTAGGTACATTGACCACTACCATCTAACTGGGAAACCAGACAAATAAGCTACACATTTCTAATCATGTGGTCTGACATTTCAAGTTGATCCACAGTGAAAAACTTTAAAAACTGTTTAAAAAATTCCAGCGAAATTTGCCAACTTTAATAAAACATATCCAATTCACACCTTAAAGCACACAGGTCTTTCGGTTCATACCTGAATGTCCTTCCCCTTTAAGGGAAATTGTACAGGGGGGCTTTTTTGTGGGGTGATGGCTCCACAAGCAGGGAAATGACAGGTGGTGAAGAGTGTGGTGGGTATATGAAGGGTAAGCATGCACCATGGGGTCTCTTTAATCTGTCCACCATAACCACACAGGCACCAGGCGCACATCTTCTAACTGGAAGGATGATTCACCAGCTAATACACAAGATTGTTTGTGTTTTGTTTTTTTAAATGAGCTACTTCACAATGTAGTTTGACCACATCTAGGTCCTCCTTGTGCTTGTCTTTGTGTTTGCAGAGGTTTTACCAGTAAAGAAATATGAGTAAACTAGTGTGTGCAGAGACAGAGTGGCAGTAATTGTGAATATGTGCACAGTATGTGTTTGTGTGTAAGTATACATGTGTGGGTATGTTTGTGTATGTGTGTGCATGTAACAAGGTCCATCTGGCCACAGAGCTGTCATCTGGAGCACCAGGTGTCAGTGTGGCACATGCGCCCCCCTTTTGCTGCCGCTGCCCTTCTCTCCTGTGACACTCCTGCTCATCTAAATGGCCCTCCAAACTTGCTGTCTGTTACCTCGTCACACTCAGTGGCCTAACTAACCCCGGCTGTGGTGACAGAACGACTAATCATGGAATCAATCTCAGCAGATGTTCCATCTCAAAGGAAATAAACTTTTGTAATCAGTGGATAATAGTGTCACTTTGCCATTACATAACAAATTGACAGATATGCGACACCGTGTGAGCGTGAACTGGTGTGGAGGCCGCTGCAGATCTGACTGACACAGACTGGATCTGTGCTTCAAACTGCTAATGGCTTTACTTCTTTCTCTTTCTGATGTTGATTGAGGGTGACAGCCTGGCCTCTCGTTTGCAGACTGAAAGGTTGGTTGTTCAATCCCCATGTGCTGACTTTGGCCATCCGCAATGAAATGCTCCTTGACGGGATAGTTTGTTTATTGGATAACTTCGAGAAAGGCATCTGTTTTTTTATGCCACTTTAATTGCATGGTAAATGAAGGATTAGCTTAGCTCGATTAATGTAGCTCTTTAACCCCTTTTAGATAGGCAGGATAATTCTATATTTTTACTGTCAGTTAAGCAACCAGCATAATAAAACAGCTCTGATTTACCAGGGTGTGCATATACTGGCTTATATGCTTGAATGGGTCATTAAAATAAATTCTTTTGCAGTTTTTAAGTCCAGTTACTGCAAATCATGTGGGAAGAATATGTGATTTATGGGCCATTTCCCAAAACCTGCCATTGTGTTTTTTAATGTGTTTCCACATTAGCTTAAATTTGCTTGTGGAGACTGTCTGTTCTACAAAATCACATTGCAACCAGCCCCAAAACCACATATGCTTACATTACAAGCGACAAAGACCTCCAGCCAATTCTTGTCTATTTAATGCAAAGCAAGTCGTCAGGTGCTTTTTTTCCTAATCCACATAGGGAGGAGGTTGGGGAGGATGGTCGGCTATTCTTTTTGACTTTAATGCACAAAGTTATCCGTTTCCATTCTACGATCAGTGATGCTTTCTTTTACCCATGGCCTCAACCCTTTCCAGACCTTAAGTTTTTATCATTATGTCCGTAACAAAGAAGCTCTCCTTAGCTCAACAAAGCACAAGTTTTAACTCAAACCATGATCTTTTTCTAAAATTTCTAACTCTGACTTTTTCTTGTGAAATCTTAAAAATATTTATATATTTAAGGATTATAAATATATAAGGTTTTGTAAGCTACAAATGAATATTGTTGTCCTGTCAATAGGTGTGTTTGACCAGAAAATACCTTGATGTCTTGGTCTGATGGAGATTTACTATCACTGCATTTTATCATTTAATTAGTGGTTTTGTCCAACTCGTTATCATTTGCATGACATCATATACTGGTGTTTCATCACAGCTAATGACACCTCAGAGATACAGTGTGTCCTACAGTGTTGGTGCCACCTTTGTCATGAGGACATGTAGGAGTTTTTTCAGTTAAAAAGAGTCTCATAAGAAGACTGGAGGTGCTGGAATGGTGTAAGCCACAAAACTATTACACAGGAGACAGAGGTTTATGTCCTGTGTTTGAATATTATTTTTACCACTTAGTTTTGTTTCATTCTTTTACTTAAGACTTGTTTTCATCACCGTTTATGTTCATTTTCACTCTCTGATTGGACACCACAACTACTTGGCATTGAGAAGGAAGTGATCATGGTTATAGTTGAAACACAGCCCTCCACAATATTAACCACGAGTTATAAAGCAAATGTCTTGAAAGGAGCGACAGTGACGACACCAACAGAGAACATTTCTGATGTCTTTATAGGCCTGTGGAACTACACCGTGCTTTAAAAAATTAAGCTAAACGGTATCCACAGTGTGTTTAAATGCAACACCAAGGGGTCCTGACTAAGCCTGTAACAGAGAAGATTGGGGGTTTTTGTCAGAATTATTATTGGTAACAAGCTGGATAACAACTGTAGGCACAGACTGATGTGAAGACTGTGTACATTATCATACAATAATTTGTACTTCAACACACCACATAAAACTCTGTAAAATTTGTAAAGTTGCTGGAAGCAGTCAACATGATATACATGATTTATACTGGAGTAAATTAGCTAAAACATTCAAAAACTCTGGCATGATCCTTTGATTCTTTTGGAGAAATTTCCTTGAAATATATTCTTGTGAAACTAAAGAGTTCACATGATCTGGTCATTTATTGCTATTGTGACTAAAATTGAGACTTTGTCTCGCACGAAGAATCCAACTGATCCGTATGAATGTTAGCATTTTGTTTTTCAGTGTTGTATTGTTCAGTTGCAAATTGATGAGACGATTCATTTGTCTCTTTTGATGATTCACTGAAATGGTGAAATGTGTCATCTTGCTATGTAGGTGGTACGACTTAATGTCTGTAACAGAAAGGGATTTAATTTTCATTTATGATTTGCAATTGATGTTGTCATGGCAGTTAGCCTAATACCAGTCGTTCACACTGGAGATGCCAATCCCCAGGGGTCCTGAATATTCATGAAACTTGATGTTGATACAGGTCGTCACGCTGCTTCTAAGGGTCAGAGTCTGCTGGTGTTGTCAGTGGCTACGTCATATACCAGAAACTCCAGAATAAACCTGCCATTCCTACAAGTATAATAGCAGGCTGATTATTGACTTTAATTATTGTAAGTCCAGTAATTACCTGGCACTTTTTTTTTGTGAGAATATGTGCTACTTGACATTTTTCTTAATGGGTCTGTCGAGCAGTTTCCTTTTTTCAGAACAGAAATGAGAGGGCAAATCACTTATTGTAGTGTTATTTAACATGTATACTATAGCAATATTCAGAATGAGTGTTGTTAAAGCATAATATTCCATGGTTTAAAATTGATGCAGCTGACAAAGGTAGAAAACAGCTTTCAGAGTTAAGCACTGCCTGAAGTAGTCCTATAGACATCAGAGTAAACTCAAAGTTTTATTATTTTTTTTAATAAAGTAATGTGGATTTTGTTGCACTTCATCAAATACTATATAAATTAACTTGCAAAGCAGCAGGTGCTTTGTAGTTGTGCAACAGATGAAATGTAACATTACATGGACAATGATGCAGTGCCCTCTTGGAGGTGTGAATATTTCTGCGGCGCTACACTGAAGGTCTTTGGCATGAGGTTGCCATGAGGAAAGGTGAGACGCCTCCATGCCAAAGTGTGCAACTCCTGCACATCTCCCCACAGAGAAATCACGAACTAAACATGAACAACATCACCTTATCAAATGGCAACCCACAGAGAGAAGCAAAATCTTTCTGACAAGGTAATGCCTGCAAAATTCAGCTAACCTATGATGTTACGGTACATTTTTCATATCTTTGTTGACTAATTCTGTTAATTTTGATGCTGTAGAGGTTTTAAAAGGTCTTAAAGTAGCTGTTAATGTGACACTGAAAATGTAAATACACTTGGATTGTAAATGAGCTATGACTCAAAAAGAAACAAGCATTTTCCTTCAGGCAGGAATTTATTAAAGAGGTCTGCAACTTTCTACCCCTTCAGCCCAAATATGATTTGATACAGAACCACAGTACCAACTTATTCCCCCCTATTCAGAGCTGTGACAGTTGTACAAATTTTCAATTTTTCCCCTTTTTCTTTGTCCTCACGCACTCATGCATTACCCATTAGCAGTCGAGTAGCTGTCTCAAAAGGCTTTGTTATTAAGTCAACAGCTCTTGTTCAGCAGGTGATTAGATCAGAGAATACAGCCTGGGCCGCACAGTCAGCGAGTGTGATGTCATCTGTACAAGCTAAATGTCAGAGACTGAGATGCACAGAGAATATGCCTTGTCAGAGAAAGTGAAGACCGGAGAGTCAGCACTAAATCGCAAGTGTCAATACCGACGATGATACAGATTGTCGATTACACAATATATTTTTTATTGTCTTTAAAATTCCTTCAGTAGGAGAGATTCCTGCTTCCCATCAGTTGCCTTAATGCATATTCAAGGCGACTTGGGCAGCACCTGCGCCAGAACAGAAGATCCTCCTGGCTTTCAGAGTCCACAGCAAGCTGCAGTGAGCCTCAGCTGTAGCTCCGACAACCCCTGAGTGTCACATTCCCCTCCAATCAAAGGTAGTGCGGCACATCCCCGTCTGCTGAGACTATTATACTCGGTGTGTAGTTTCTGAAGGGGCATGATGTCTTATTTAACATGTCTCTCGGTCAGTTTGTCAGATAGTTTTGACTGCTTTTCAGCACGTCCATGTATGCGCGCAGGTAAAAAAAAAAAAAAAAAAAAAACAAGACTGGAAGAAACATCTTGGCTTTGTTTTACTGCATTTGCATTGAAAGCTTTTTTCTCGTGCGTTTGTACGAGCCTGTGAGTGCGTACGCGTTGGTACACAAGTGCAGTCCAGCAGCAGTGTGCTTATTTTAAGGGTGTTGACGGTTTCCATTGAAAGCTCATGGCAGCTCAAAGAGGAGCGTAAAATTGGCAAGTGAGGGGGAGTTAGCATGCTGAGGCCTTTGCCACCTCATAGCTCACTGGCTGAAGATGTCTGGATTTATTCTGGGAATGCTACATTTGAGAGAAATAAGTGGGAAGGCAGTTCCTTTCTGCTCTATGTCTGAATACCCTCCAGTGGTGTCAGTCTCAGCGATGCTGTTCAGCACAGAAAAAGAAGGAAAGTCAGGGTTAGGAAGTTGTAGTGCATCTTGTTTTTACTTGAATGTCACTGTACGTTCAGGATGTACTGTACTGGTGGGTGGGTAATATTTAGAGCTGAGTTTTTGTCTTTGCCCGCTTTTAGAATCGTATATATTTTGCGGTGAAATTCGTTCGTCATGTCTAAGACCGTTCTCCTTTGTCATCAGACACTGACAAACACCTGAACACACTAATATTTTCCACTGGGACCCATTTTGCCGGTATCAGACGCTGATATGAGAGTAATGTATTCCCCCGTGGACTTTCCTGCCTCCCGGACACCGAACGCCAGACAGTCAGGACAGCGGAGACTCATACAAAGTGACAGGCATGCAGATTGACACCGAGACACGTGGACGTGCAGGCAAGTTGCTGGGCAGACAGAGGGACAAGTTGGAGTGGACAGAGGAGGCCAAGGAAGACAGAAAGGCAGAGAAAGTGTTAAGGCGGTCAAGGTGTCATACTAGAGAATGACATCTGTGTTAAGCAAACCCAAGACAGAGTTGTTATTTAGTTAAAAAAATATAATTTGCTGGCCAAAAGACATCCAGACATCTCTGTAACACATTTTAAAACATCTATGTTACAAACAAGAGCTGGTTTGGCATTTTCATAGCTATATTTCAGCTTCTGCTTCACCCTAAAATACATAAAACAGCCATGAAGGGTAACACAGACGTCTAAAAATCTTTCAGTTTTTACACAGGTTTAACTTAAATATCCATTTGTTTTTGACCTGTGATTACGGGCCATGTGTACTGAGGGTTAAAGGTTTGGATCTTAGCTTTAGTATTTATCACCATGCAAACATCTCTAGCATAATTACACCCAAAGCTGTGAAAAGCAGTTGATTAATTCATTAGCTGATCAACAGAAATGTAATTTTTCAAGCAAAAAACTAAGTGTTTTTTGATTCCAGCCTCTCTAATGTTATTTTTTCATCTTTGTGACATATTACAGTTAAAGTTTTTACTGTTAGTCAGATGATGATGATGGCTTTTAAGAAATTAGCATTTTTTAGTATTTGGTGGACTGAACAAGTAATTGAGAAGGTAATTTGTGGATGAATCGATGAAGAGAACAATTGCTAGTTCAGCCCTGTTTGACCTGGATGTGCATTATTAACTAAATACGCAGTTGAGCTAATGCATCAGATTGTGTGTGTTATTGCTCCAGTCCTGGCTACAAGATGTGTTTTCCTGGTCAAGTAAGACAAATGGTATCAATGTATTTAAATATCAATCACAACTGAGTCTTGGAAGGCAGAGTAAGCTTAGGAAAATGCGTCACTACCTCAGCCAGACAAACAGTGCGTGTTTATGCCAGCTGGAGGTCATTGGTGTTTTGATTCAGTTGTTTTAAAGTATTTTTTTTTCTCTCTGCTCCTTGTGAAGAGCAGACACTGTTACATCCCACATACACTACTGTATGTGGAGATGCTTTGAGTTCATTGTGTCAGTTGGTGTTTATTTTCTATTGTGGGTGTCCATAAGGGAATCCTGACAATTGTTGATGATAAAGCTGTGAGAACAATAAGCAGAACGCTTAGCGGTGCCCTGGGGCCAAAACTGAATTCATGATGGCTTAAACTGGCTTACAGGAATTGGCATCAGTGACACCTAACAACATGCACTGTACTCTGAAAGGTCATTATAAGTTATGGTGGATTGAGCTCATTTAAAAAGTGATTAGTTTCGAAAAAAAGAGAAGAAAAAGATGTTTCATTCTACTTTTGTGGTTTATTCCACAAACGCTGTTTGTGCTATGCTAAGACAAATGTGCTTGCTTTGTTTTGAAAAAAAAAACACATCCATCGATTTCAGTGATTGGCCACTTCACACCCACAGATCCCATCTGTTTGAACCCTTGCAATCAGTGTTGGTGAAGGAAGGGGTTTTCAATTCCTGAAATGCTGCCATTTTTCCATTGATTGCACATGTTTGATAATGAGGAAAGGAAAAGGAAAGAAGCATTTGCGGTTCAGTCGAGGGATGTGTTGTTTTTCCTTCCCACACATTACGTCATGGTCAGTCCAGTCCATACCGGGTTTTTGACATCTGTGGCAGCGCCAGATGTTGCTGTCCTCTGACTGTCTTCTTAACAGCTGAGTACTGCTGTAGAAAGGTCATGAGAGATGGATGAGTGGCTACTGATACACATAGACCATCATATCATCTTGGCAATGTGCTGGCTGTTAACCTTCAGGTTTGTCGATTGTATTAAGATTCATTTGAGGAAAAAATTATTTCCTAAATATGTATATATGTATGATGGACTGAAAGCTGTTTACACGTGTGGGTGAAGTGAGGAAGATAATTTATCGGCCCCAGAAACGTATATTCAAACCAAACCTGCATCCATCAAACATCTTTGAGACACTGATAGGAAGTTGAGAGGTTGAGGCACATACATACTGTATGTGGCTTTGAACAGCACTGTGGTGTTCAGTGTCTCTGCTGTCAGATTACTCCTGATTGAGTCAATTTAGCATATAAAGCACAGTGTGGGCTATATTTGGCTGAGATCACCAGAATAATTACCTTGTTTGAAGTCCTTTTACCCAAGCAAAAATGTTTTATTTTTGTCAGCGGGAGTTAACTTCCACAATGAAAGTAAATGAAACCTGTGGAGCACGAACCCTGCTGTCACTCAGTTTCATGTCCAGATAATGAACAATAGCAGTCAAAAGAACACTGTACTGCTGATTCAGTGGTAGAGGGATGGTTTAAGTGGGCTTGAAAAGTAATTAGGGCTGGTATTGTTTTTGGTTTCAAACAAACTTCTCCGAACTAATGGGCCATTTGCCTGCGAGATGCCTTTGTTGAAAAACTCATAATTTCACTGCAGCTGTGCAAGAGAGCTACAAAACAATACACCATTAAAAAAAAACAACTAAAATCAAGTCTGATTATGTTCAGGTTGCACAGAATTTTTCACTGGAATCCCATTAGAATTTTTAAATTTTTAATCTCTGCAATGAGAAGGATAAATATGTGAATGTGAATTTTGGTTCCTTTTCAGTGGGATTATATGGATGTGTGTGTTTGTGTTTCCACTCACAGCGTATAAGATTCCTCATCAAACCCTCTGCTGCTGAGCACAGTTGCAAAAGTGAATCTGAATCCAGCGCGTATGAGAATTTTAGTTTAACAGTCTCACTGTTTGGTGCGATTTCGGGGGTGTATTGTGAGTGTCGGTTAACGTGCCACTGTGTGTGGAGGTGTGTGACTGTACTTGAATACATATTGGTTCGGTGTGAGAGTGTGTGTGGGTGCATAAATGTTTGCCGAGCTCCTCCTGCCTCGCTCCAGGCAGAGCTGGCTAACGGAAGAATCCGTGCTGCAGAATCGAGTTGCACTTTGCAGGACGCCAGCCGTTGCTGCGGCTCCAGGGACCCGAGCTGCTCTCTATCTCCTGACTGGCAGGTTGCTGCCGAGCCCTGCAGCTGCATGCATGTGTGCCATTCCTGCTCGGTGCAATCACACACACAGATAACCACAGCAAGAGGGGGAGAGAAGGAGGGGCGAGAGAGGGGTGGAGGGGGGGACGAGCGGCATTATCATTGATGATGGTGTGGGAGAGCAACGTGTGTGGTGGCTAAATAATAAATGTGGCATATTGGGTTTTGTGTGAAGCCAGGACTGAAGCCTGTTCCTGTGGTGGTGCTGACGGTGAAGATGCAGAGATTTCACACATACTGCTCATCCAGGGACAGAGACTGGAATACAAGTAGCGCTCAGCTGATTAGCTATTTAATTGATTGCTTGATTGACATTAATCACTTGAGTTGTGGTCAATGAAACACATCAAAATGACCTCAACACCTTCTCAAAATGTTTTGTCTGTTGTTGTACTGTTAAAACAATGCAAATTGAGTATCTCTGGATTTTCGAATGTTGGGGGAACAATACAGGCTTATAACTTCTGATTTGTATTATTTTTTTACATTTTGTACATTAATTTTTCAGTTAATGTCATTAGTAGATGACAGAGAACATTAACTGAACCCCCTAAATGAAGTGACGACAGAGGATTTAGCAGGTAAACATTATGCACACCTCCTATGTTTAGCTTCTCACTGAGTGAGTACATTTTGAGCTGTATTTGCAAACACAAGAAAAAAAAAACTGCACTGCTTTTCATTAACAACTCCAACCCCCTGTCTCCTCCCCCTCCCCGTCCCTCCCCTCCTTGTCTTCTGTTTCTCCAAGAAGGTGATGCTTCCTACAGGAGCGGCGTTCCGGTGGTTCCAGTAGGATTCCTCCTCCACTCCCTACCCAAAGCTCTGCCATCAAGTGCAATGCCAACTCCTGGATTCTCTCCGGAACAGACACTGGCTAATAAACAAACTCGCAACAAATAAAAATTACAGAAGAAAAAAAAAAAACAACAAAAACAAAAAAAAACAAACAAAGCAGAACAAATACAAAAAAAAGAAAAAAAAGAAAAAATCAGTCGGATTATGGATGCACCTACTTATTCCTTGAACCAAAAATGAAGCGTAAAGAAAAGCATCTATGGCAACTTTCATTCCCTTTTCTATGTTTCCATTTTGGTACCTTTTGTCCTTTTTCCCAGCAGGTTTTTTCTGTCGCTTAAACATGGAACTGTTCATTGCCAGAAACAGAAATGACGGACTGAGTGTGGACAATCAACTAATTTCTGTGTTTGGTGTTAATGTTGTTCATGTGTGGAAAGATACAGTACTTGTGTAGAGAATGTAAATTTACAGCTATATTTTAAAACTAGTGGCTAATGGCAAACATTATTGTGATTCTTCACCATTATGTTACTTAAACCCTTGTCTATTTTATGACTCATTTTGTTGGAAGAGGATAGTTTCCAGACAGATCAGTGGTTGTCCCTTGGAAGACAGAAAATGTTTCAAATTGCGATGCCGTCAATTTCAGATTGAAATGAAACTGAACAAAAAAAGGTCACGTCATTGGACAGATCTCTAGAGACTTCTTCACTGGGTTGAAGATGCTGTTCGCCAGAGCCGTCGCTACTGTAATCTCCTCAATCAGCCCTCCTCTGCATTTCCAAACTTTTCCTTTTAGTGAAACTGGCAGCCTTATGTTACTGTGGCCCTACTGAGCATGTGCCAATACTGCTCAGGGCAATAGCACTAAGAGACAGCACTTGCTCTGAGTCTACCCTACTGAACGCACTGAGACAAGATTGCATTTTTTTTTTTTTTAATCTGTTTATTTGTTATATTTTCATGATTTTTTTTTTTTGTTATGTTGCTGGGTAGCTACAGCTTTTAAAAATAACCAATCTTTGTATTTGTTTAGAAAATTGGACTGGTTTTGTGAATAAAAAGGAATGCATGTATTTGTGTCAAAATTTACAATTCTGCTGTTCGTCTACTTGTCTATTTGCATGTTTTTTTTGTTTTGTTTTTTTTTAAAAAACAGCTGGTTTGACTGACGAAAAAGAAATATTACGTACGTGTTTTCCACAAATTAAGAAAAATGTTCCTTTTGTAATTGGATGGTATGAGAAAAATTCTGACTCTAGCAGAACTCATTAAAAGTAAATCAGATGGTGGTATGGATCACCATCATGTCCTTGATTTGACTGAGATATCTCTCGCTGCCTATGTAATATCTTCCTATAGTGGAATGATGGAGCCTTGCTATGCTAAAATGTAACCAAAATGACTTAAAAGACGTTTGAATAAGAACAATTTTGATTGCAGTGTTTCTTCAAAGTGCATGAAGCCTCCTGAAAATCCTCTTAAATGTCAATGATTTTCGCTCTCCTTCCAGATTTTTGTGACACTCGCTGCCCCACTCCATGACATTTATAGTCGGAAGACACAAGCCAGAAAGCAGAAAATCATTGATAGTCATGGATTACTGATGGGAAGGTTTGTCTCCAGAGCTATAAAGGCTATCCAGAGGAAGCCTGGATAAAGTATTTAGGGCTGAGGGAGCAAAGTTTGGATGAACACATGATAAAGTGAGAGCAGTGCTGATTCTAAAACCTTTCCAAAAATGTGGTCAATCTCACACGGATCTTAGTGTAATTACTGATTCTAGTGCCTCAGGTCTGTGACACGACTGAATTTCCATTTCCTGCTAAGTGATGATTCTCTGTGAATTTTTTTTTTTGCTCTTTTTCTTTTTTGCACAGCTCCATAGTCACTCTTTTATATCCAGGTGGGGAAGGAGATGTAGATTTCTGCCACAGCCAAAGTGCGGAGTGTTTTTAATTAGCGGATATCCACGGTGGAAGGCCCAGTATGGTGGGCTTGTGTACGAGCTTGTGATCAGCTTGGTGAGCGGAGAGTTGGAGAGCGTAGCTATATTCCCAGCTTCCCCCCCGGTGACAGTGCTGGGCTAGTGCCATCGCCATGGCGATGGGGGGAGTGTGTGTGTGTGTGTGTGTGTGTGTGTGTCTGGGGGTGGTGGCTGAGGCCTTTCATTATTAATGTGCACCGCGGCGTCCTTACCTCCTCTGAGCCCGCACAGCTCACTGCCTGACCTGCCATCCAAGGGAGAGGGAGTGGGGAGGGGGGATTGAGGAGGCAGAGATAAAGAAAGAGAAGTGAGCCAGAGAGAGAGAGAGAGAGAACGAGGCGGCACAACTAGTGTAGAAGCATGTGAATCTAATGTGGAAATTCATTAAAACACTTTCATGTTGCATTTTAAACAGTTCAGATTTAGATTTGCAGTCCAAGTGTGCAGGTTTTTCTGGGGTGTGGTTTGCAGGTGGCTGTGGCCCCTGCCTGCTGAGGTGTAGCAGCCCAGGGCTTGCTGGGGAGGGGAGGTCATGCGATGGTGGTGGTTGTCTCCATGCAGAGGGGTGTACGGCTGGTGAGCAGGCCTGTCACACTGGGAAAATCCTGGAATCTTATCACCGCCTCACAGACACTGAGCCGCACTGATCTACTCACCCTTGTTGCCAGCAGACATGCCCTTCCCCCATCCAAATGCCCCTGCACAGGCTGGCCCCTTCTCGGCTCAGTCGCCACCTTCTTCGAAACGGGGGAGATAGCAGCAACCGATGCAGTCCAATTGTTGACGAGGGAGGAATGCTGCTTGTAAAATGTGGCTAACAGGAAGAAAAACACAAGCCTTGCAAGTGAGTGCGCAGCAGAGAACTGAAGAGACACAAACAAATCCTGTTTTGCTTTATTAGAACAGAATGTAAGGCAAGTCACAGTGAGGAGCATCATGTGGTATATGTGAATATTAAAAAGAGGTTTTTTCTTAAAGTTCTGTTGAAGAAAAATCTTAACCAACATTGTATGGGAGTTTTAGATCAATGTAAGTGTAAAAAAAAACACTTAACTTTTAGTGTCATTCAAATTACATAGATAATGACCAGACAGTATGTTTCCCTAATTAAATGAATATAACATGATTTTGCAGAAAATTAAAATATCATTAGTAAATGACATGCCACTATCTAAGAAAAGTTTGTCTCATTAAGGTTCATAATTTCTTTGTCCCATCACATGTTTTACAAAGTATAGCTACTGCAAACACAAAGGTCATATATGTATATTTTTCCATTCTACATTATATTCAGTGACTTAAAACTATTTCTGTGTTACTCAGATTTATCCAAAAGACTTTTTTTTCTCACTCCAGCTGTTG
Organism: Amphiprion ocellaris; assembly: GCF_022539595.1. Classification (NCBI taxonomy): domain Eukaryota; kingdom Metazoa; phylum Chordata; class Actinopteri; family Pomacentridae; genus Amphiprion; species Amphiprion ocellaris. Next base: position 13,205,068 of record NC_072779.1, on the reverse strand, counting down.
ACGGCTATAAAAAGATAGTGGTAGTGGTTGCTATGCCAACTATTGTAACAACAAAGGTAGTCAGTTTGTAATCTTTCCTCTGTGGTCCTTTTCTTTATTATGAATATGCAATTTAATGATTATGTACCCGATTGTATAAAAGCCTAAATAAGCCGTGAATACATTCTGTATCTTTTCTGCATATTCAGTTGCATCATGTTTTATTATAGCTATAAGCAGGATGAATATTAACGGTAACAGACTATACACTTACAATAGATGTCGATTTTATGTGATTCTGAAATACTGATGACTTGAAATGATATTTCACATTCCCAGAAACAAGCTGAAACACTGAACCATAGAAAACCATGTAGCCAGTACTCCTGTTGAGTATTGAGCTGAGCGCTTTTGAAATTGGTGCATTCTGCTTACAATTGATTTGATAGCCAGGGTAGAAGAAAAACATGCAAGACATGTGGGGACACTGGAGTGTTGAACTTTGCACAATGCTGTTTCATGGGCAAAAAGTACCTTTAGTGATAATGAATTTCCCCACTCATGAAACAGAATCACAATCAGGTAAGCAACAGATGATTAAAGAATTATCAGGTAGCACTACGTAGTAGAGCAGAAACGCGGCTCCAGTGAAGTAAATTAAACTGTCAGGCAGATTCAGCTTCAATGCTGATTGGCAAAATTAAATTTGTCATTTTTTCTGATTTTCTGTCTCACTAGTCCTATTTTTTCTGTTACAGATTGCAGATTGTTTGGGAAAAAAGCCTGTCCCCACCTACTAGTCTTACCAGACCAGCTCTCATTTCAACAGATATCCGGACATAATGGATGTCAGAGTTGGAGACACTCAAAGGTATTAATGGATTGTTGCAAGATGTTGGCAACTAAGGAAACGACAGCAGTAATTTTCCCCTATTTTTCATTTATTTTTTAGTGACAGCAAATATAAGTCATGCGTGAAATGTGATGCAAGCTGAAAAAGTTGTTGTCATTCAGCCATAAGGCCCATGAACCACCTGGAATTTATTGAAACAGTAGGTTTGTATCGCTCTCATTCATAGATGGGCAGTAGGCGATTTGAGGGGGGATGAGTTAGGATGTCACCCCTCTTATTAGAAAATGACCAAAATACGTCCCCCTTGTTAACCTGCCACCCCTCATGAACATGAGTTTGTGTGTTGGTTGGTGATGTGTTGAGATGCTCTCATTGGGCCATCCTCCTTGTTAAAAAATAACAAGTCACCTACTGTATGGGTCAAAATAAGATAGAAAATGTCAACAAAAGAAGGAAAAGCACAGTGAATGCTAAATATATTTTTCTGATTTAATGTGTAAATATTAGTTTGGTGTAGATTACTACCAAATTCCCGTGCAATTTAGGGGTCATTCAAGAATTGGAGGACATTTGGGCTTCAAAGTCTTTGAAAAATAAACCGTCTGTTTTACAGTTTTCTGCTACGTATTCATCAGTAATAGGTAATAAACTATCAAAGGCTTGACTGGCTCAGTGTAACAGATTGTCATACATGACATTGTATTTCACTAAAATCCTCCATTAGTTGTGGTTTATGTTTACGTATTCTTGTGCCTGTCTCTTTAAGAGCCTGCGTGTGTTCCCGCGACAACGTGCACCGAGCATGCGTACTCTGGCCAGAGCTGTGATCTGTATGGCCAGAGGTGAGTCACAGTTTGAGCGTGCTCCTCTGACAGAAGTTTTTATAAGTTATTATTTGTATCTTAAGTATAGTTTTAAGCGTTGTGCGTGATTTTGTCTAGTGTGAAAATAATTTTAAATCATTTTCGTGAAGTTTTGTTGCTGAAATATATGTTTTTATTGCGAGGGTGGGTGTAAAGCTAACTGCTAGGCTAGTGCTAGCAGTTAGCCTCTCTTGCCAGTCTGAATGTGTGCATGTGTTTTTTTGTCAGAGAGAGAGACAGAGAAGAGAATTGCCGCTGAAAGCACACCAGCTCATGTGTGATTGATTTCATTGAAACAGGTACGAGAATAGCTGTTATGTTACTTGTTTTGTTCTGTAATTAGTTTTCTGGATGCTTTTTGTTTATTCTGTCGCTAAAATGTTACATTTATTTGAAGGTATTTTCCTAAGGATTATATTTGCATTAATATTTATTTGTTTTGATTTATTCTGATCGATATGTTTTATAATTGCTTCTTTTGTAAGACATTGGTTGTTTTCTTTTCATATTTTTGTACAAGTATATTTTATATGAGAGCTGTAATCTGTATGGCCAGAGAGAGAGGAGAGTTGCCGCTGAAAGCACACCAGCTCATGTGTGATTGATTTCGTTCAAACAGACATTAAAAGTGATCCAGACCCGGCCCTGAACTTCATTTTCTGTGACACAACGCAGAGAAGAAAAACCAAACCGGTCACATCAGCTTACACATCAAAGGTACTGTTTTTATTGCATGTTTTATTTGTTGTTTGCTAACCCAACTCTGATCACAGTAACAGGGTTGCTAATCGATGCTAATGTTAGCTTTTTCTCAGGAGTAGAAGCTAGATATTTAGCTAGCTGTTACTGCTGACCAAGAGGATAAAAACAGTCAAGAAAAAAGTTTTTTAAAAATTGTGTTATTCTAATAATATGCATAACACGGTTGCATGAGGTAGAGTGAGACATTCAATCAAGGCTGACAATGTTATGAAGATATGAAAACTAGAAGAGAGGACATGCCTTTGTTCTACCCATTCTCTTGGAAAACTGTTTGATGATGTGATTCACTGTTTTCTTCTTCTTCTACCAGCTAAAAAGTTTATGCTAACAGGGTTGTGGGACACACGATCTATGCATAATAATTATTGTTTAAAATATGTTTTAGTGTTTTGTACATGGATTATTTGATGGGTCCTTCAATTCTGGAACGACCCTTAGCAGTTTTTCTTCATTGTACACGTTTAATTGGTCATTTTGTTATTCCAAATAGATCCTCTACACAGCAAAACGCATAAGTAAGTAAATCTTCATAACCAGGATTACAGTATGTTTTGCAGTTACCAAAGACAATAAGGCAAAAGCACAAAGAAAATACAACAAACTCACAAGAATTTGCTGATCTAACTCCAAAAAATAGTCTGTTCCATAATGTAGGAGCCAGGATAATGCACTTTGGTCACCTCAAGTCTTGAACTTTGAACAGGGCACCATCAGGAGACCTTTTTCTTATGACCTGAGAGCCCTCATGGAGCTATAAGGGATCAGCAGCTGACTGATTCATGGTGGAGCGAAAATTGTGTAGTGCCTTGAGAGAGAGGATTTTAAAGTCGATCCTAAATTTCAAAGGGAGCCAAGATTTTGAGGCTACGACTGGGTTGACATGAGAGTACATCTTTCTTTAACAGACAGTTCTATTTGAATGAGATAATATACTCAACACACTGAGAGATAAGGTGCCATAAAATGTGCTAAAAAGCAAAGAATAATTCTCACTTTGTGTATGAATGAATAAAATGTTTACTCTCTCAACCGCCACCACAGTCCTCCCACACAACTCTGCATGCACATGTAGATTAAGTTGAGACAAAGTTGCTTTAAGCTCTTACTACAAATGTGTTGAACTCACTCATACAGGAAAGAAACACAATATCGTTCCCTGCACGAACCTAACGTCTTCATCATTCTTTCCATTAATAGCACAAAGCAGACACATAGATAACACAGGCGCATTGCCTTTGGGTGTGCTGATGTTTTCAGAAACCATCTTGTAACAATAATAACACCGCTTTGCACTTAAAAGACCTAATTTTGTTCCAAAAAACGTGCAAAAAGTTACAGCCATGGTAATGTAAGAGTCAAAGATCGTGGCTAAATACTGCCTTCATGAATACAAATCATATCTAAACCCACAGCAGAGGTACAAGTGTCTCAATTGTTGGAGTCAGATTGGGCTCTCATTTGAAGATCTGTTGTACCTTTTTAACCTGAAACACTAAACAGATGGAATCAGGCGAAGGCTGTTTGTGGGTGTTTTTGCTAAAATGCTGTTAAAATATGAGCTTGTGACTGTCTGTATTTAGTGAAGAGCCGTTCAGTTTCAGTATTTTTAACTCCTACTTCTGAGTGGTGGCTATTAACTTTGAAAAAAAAACCCCACTGAGCTCTAAATGTTATCTGTTCCATTGAAATTATTACAGGAAAGATGGACAAACTATTATGGATTTAATAATGTAATACATGCACAGTAACTAGAAACAGGATTGAATTAAAGTACAGTCCATAATAACCAGAACCAAATGATCTGAAGAATATTTTCATGACCAGATTTGTGCCTTCATTCATGCGTACAGATAATTTGCATTAATATTGTCAATGCTATTTCTTTACAACACAATATAATATATGTTGTCAGGCAAAATAGTTCACGATCATTTTCAAGAAATTGAATACGTTATTGATAACCAGAGGGGTAACTAAAGGCATGAAGAAAAATAACAACGGTTATCACATTTTACAAGTGACCTTGCTCAGGGGAAGCTTTAATATCACTCTCGGGTCATTGATTAAACCCCCAAAATCTCATCTCTGTAAAAACCTTTCAATGAAATTAATCACTTCCTACATTAAAATCGGAATGCTACAGTGTTTCCTCTAGAATGTGCAGATCTGTGAAGTTCCCACCTCTCTCTCCACCCACACCTTCCCACTTCCTGAACCTCCAGCACACCGGCTCACCCACGATTCAAACACTGTAAAACTACTCTATGCCACACAATGTCAATATTGGAGTAATTCAGCCCGACGTATGAATGAATGAACTGGAAACTGAGTCGGTAGAAGAGGAGTGATACAGAAAGCCACAACGGATTGGTTCCTCAAGTTTGTTACATATAAAACACTGGAAGTCTGAATCTGTGGCTGGTATCAGTTGTCTCAAGGTGCTTGTACTCAGCTATCGCCTTGAGCTTTTTTCGCTCCAGCAGATAAAAAATACCATGTGGTAATGCTAAGGTAAATCATGATTTTCACTGGTTTAGACTCTACTCAAACTGCTGGTGCTATCCAAATGACTGTTAAAATAATGATTAATATGGACGCTTAAAACAGAAATGACCAGCCTGTGCAATTAAAAAGGTTAATGATTAGTATTATGTAAAGTTGAACAATTACAGACCAGAATTTTTACAAAATCTTCTGAATAAGCACAGTGCCAGGCGCTGATAAATATCTCTTTAGTTTAGATATTACACAACCCATTACAATTTCTATCTTGCTCCTTACAAAAAACATAATTTCCAAGGCCTGCAGGCAAGAATGTCGAAGTCCAAGAACCTAACTTAACTCTGAACCAAAGCTGCACCACCTTGGGGCAACCAGGAGAACAAGGCCATCTCTGAACAGGACTTTAATATGCATTTGTTTGTGTGCTTGGGCAGGTTGAGATGTAATCCTGCAGTGCACAACACTAAGATCTGCTCTAGCCTTCGACCGACAGAGCTGTGGTTGGGGTAGTTCAGATAATATTAAATATAGAAAGACCGAAACCCTGAAAATGAGTAATAAAACATACACATTAACTTTTATAATATAATATAATATAATATAATATAATATAATATAATATAATATAATATAATATAATATAATATATGATAAGATATGATATGATATGATATGATATAATATAATATAATATAATATAATATAATATAATATAATATAATATAATATAATATAATGCAAAGAGACACAATTTACGCATTTCACTTTTCATGCATCTCATCCACAAACTTAAATATACACACAAACACATGCACTTTTGAGCAGACACAAAGACATACATACTCTCCCTATCTTTCTTTCTTTCTTTCTTAGTCTCTCTCTTTCTCTCCCTCTCTCTCCCCCCACCACACACTCGCACAAACACACTCACGTACACGTAGGAACAGATTAAGTCCAAATCAATGGCTGTGGCTGGACTGGGAGAAAGATTTCACCCAGGGTTCTCGTTAAGGTCTGACACATGCGGCAAAGGCTCGAGGGAGTGTTATTACCAGGGTGATGGTTGATAAGACACTCGTTTCTCCACGGTGCGTCCTGCGGGAAAATGCATCGTGCAGCCATGGAAACCATAAGGCTAGGTGTTATGCTATAATTGGGGCAGCGTTTTTAACGGTGCAGCTGCACTGCCAGGTATGCCACTGTCTTCAAATGAGAAATTATAGTGGAGCCTCAGCAGAGTAGATGCAACAGATTTTCAATAAGTCCCCCTTTTTTCCCCCTTCCTGCACGTTGTTTTTTCTTAATTTGTCTGATCAAACACACTAGCACAGAAAGGATAAGACAAAACATAATACTCTCAGAGAAGTTAAAAATGCCTCTGTAATAATAAGCAACAAAGCTCAGAAATATCGATTTATGGAAATTTGCTTCATAAGGAACGCATCCATACATGTCAGTACATGTTTTGAGGTATTCTACTTTTTATTAGCTGACTGTCCGTGTTTTGTTTTTTTTTACTCCAGTCTGGGTGAAAACTGCGTCAGGAAAACACAATGTAAGATGGAGGAAGAAGACGGGGGAAAAGGAAGAGGAGGAGGAGGAGGGACTGGGAGGAGAAGAGGGGAAAGATGGTCGTGGGCCAATCCCTGCTCACTCTCTGTAACTTGGTTGATTACGATCAATTTCCCTGGTATCGATGGCCTCCCTGGCCCTGAGCTACACTCCCTCCTGCACTTTGCATGGTACGTGCTTTGTGTACCATGACATGGCTAGCACTCCACCACATCTCCCCCAACCCCTGGCTCTACCACCTGCAATCCTCTCATCTTGGCCTTGAGAAATATCAACAGCTGGGTAACCGTGTTCTGGAGGAGGGGTATAAGCAGGCATTTGAAAAACACAAAATGTTTCCACTTCATGTTCTCAGACTCAGTTTCAAATCTGAGCTAATGCAGTTTTTTTTCTTTTTTTTTTCTTTTTTAACTGACTGGCTTGTGAGCCTGATAGGTGTAAAAAGTTTGGGTGGTGTTACTGCAGCAGAAAAGAGAAAGGGGGATTTTTTTTTCCTGCTCTGTCAGGGCTGCTGAAGGATTGAGTGCTCGACGAAAAACTCGGAGAGACAAGGTGGAAATGATGAGATGAAGTTTGGTCACGACGTGCTGGACCGAAAGCCCCAAATCTGTATTTGTTCTGGGGAATGTGAAACTGTCCTCCCTCCGGCATGTGCGAGGGCGCATCCCGCTCAGTCTATCTCTGCACACTTGGCACGCTCTATCCGAATTAATTGCATCTCTGCGAGGGAGAGAGTGAGATGGATAGAGAGAGAGGGAGAGAGGTTTAGTCCTTCTGTCGGGCTGGTCTTGCTACAAGGGGAGTCATTTAAAATTCTGCCTCCCATGTGGCTCCTGGTTTTCACTTTAATGACCCCCTCCTCTCCCCCTGTTTTTTTACCCCATGACTTTCCTGGATTTGGAGCTCCAAGCTCAGTGTCCTATGGCTGCATGGCGCTTGTGCACATCTTATTTATGCAATTATACAAATTATGCTGTTGTTGTTGACTGACATCAAGGCCATTTCTGCCAAATTACACTTTGCACCTTTGTCTTTCCGTCTTTGCCTCTTTCTTGGCTTCTCTTTGTCGCAAGATAAAAACACCATCCTCGACAGTCAACCATTGCTGCCATCTTTTCTCTGGGAAACCTCTGCTTACACTTGTTGTCAAGCTGAGCAACCTCTGAATTAATCTTTGCATCAGACTGTCTTGAACGAGAAGTAATGCTTTGTATTGGAAAAAGACTGGAATATTTCCTTCACAGTGTGAAAACACATGTCAACCAGCTAATGAATCATCAAATCGGGATCACAGCAAATATACTGACCTTTCTGATGATTTTCAAGGTTCAACTCTACATATGGAAGTGTCTGGGTGTGTGTTTGTGTGTAGCAGAAGCAGCTGAAGGCCCTGAGAGCGTTAACTGCCGTAGTGTTTACTGGCGCTACTGTGAGGCTTCGTAGGAGACACGATAGGAAATGGCCTCAATAAGATAAAGCTGAGCTTTCTGCATGGTTCTCTGCAGGGGTCTCTGCCTCTCACTCACACACACACACACACACACACACACACACACACACACACACACACACACACAAACACACACACACACACGTATATATATCTCTACGTGTGAGGTGGGGGTAGAGTGGTGTGGGCTGTAGGACAGCGACTGCCCACAAGGTCAGAGTAGGCAGTGTATATGGTTGTTTTTCTCTGTTTTTTTCTCTCTCTCAGCGGTGGAGCTGTGTGCTGCCTCCCCGGGTCTCTCCTCTATCTGGTCAATACCACCACGCAGCTTCTGACGATCAATGGAGGGTCAATACCTCTCAGACGCCTGCCTCTTTGTGCTCTCACTGATTTAGCTACCACCTACCCAGGCCATCTTTTTTTTTTTTTTTTTTTTTTACTTTTTCTTTTTCACTCCCTGTTTTTTATGACCCTAGCTCTCACTTAAATACATAAACCTCCTGAAACTGAAGAGACACTGCAGTAAATCTGAGTGGCAGAGCGCATGTTTTCTGCCAAATGGCATAAACCTTAGCCCCTAATAAGGCATGCACATAACTGTGGTGGCCTTTGTCTGCAGAAATGTCTTTTAATCTTTTAGTGAGCTGAAAGAAAAACACAAAATCCAGTCATATGAGAAGAACTATCATTCACACTATCATTTTGAATTCCATCTCAACATCAACAATCAGCTTAACACTATGTTATAAAAGATGTGTTTATTACAAGTATTACTTCTCCACATTCAGGCTGACTACATATTGGTCTGATTCACCTGTAGGTGGGGCGATGTTAAGTTTAAAAAGTTCAAGCTCTGAAAAGCTCAAAATGGAGCTTACGGCAGTTCATACAGGACACCCAGTCATGCATGCTATCAGCTGACCCATGAGCAGGCAAGTTACAATCAGACTGACAATAAGTCGGTCTGTTTAAGCCGAAGTGGCCCACAGTCTTTCCTGCAGCACCTTCACACTGTTGCTGCTGAGGAGGATCGGTTTATGTGAAGCTTTCCTGCACCATTCCTCCCTCTATCTGCACTGGTTCTAATGTTTAATGCTCAAAAATAATCGTATTTTAATACACGGTGGTATTCAGTGAATCTTGGACGACTTTTGTTTGTAGCATGTTACCAGGTAACTCTTATTCTGTATAATCTGTGAAGGTTTCGAGAACCTTGCCATTTCTTTAGCAATGGCAATAAATGTGTAAATTCTGTATTATTTCATTTAAAAATAGAGAGGCCCTTCACAGCATTATTGATAATTTTGTGGACCCTTACTCTGAATATAAAAAATAAAAATTGAATTTATAAAATCTCTGTATTTGAATAAAGAGCTGCTAAACTGTTCGACTCCTTTGGAAGTTTTCCTCTTTCTTATAATTTCAACATTGGGTCATGGTCAATTTGACAAGAATTTACAAAATAGACTTTAATGTCAAAGTGAAAACCCATTTCTAAATCTTTAGAAATGGGTTCAGTTGCTTTAGTTGACGTAATTTACCACAGGTACAGCCAATTGTTGCTAGAAGTCATGTTGTTAGTAATGTGGAGATCATATATGGAGATCACCTGGGTGCAGTCAATGTGTCTGAAGTAACGGTAGAATGAAAGCACCTGCATCTGGAAGGTCCAGTCACTGGTGAATCAGTACTTGTGGCTAAAACTACACCATGAAGACAAAAGAGCACTCCAAGCAACTCTGTGAAAGGGATGTGTTCAAGTCATTGAATATCCCTTGGAATACAGTCAAATCCATCGTTAAGGAATGGAAGGAATATGGCACAAATCTGACAACAGCAGGCCAGCCTCAACAAAGGAGTGACTGTTTAAGAAAGAGTAGAGTGAGGGAGGCCACCAAGACAACTGTGACTCCTCCAAAGGAGCTACAATTCTCACTCAAGTTTACAAGAAGGCATGTGAGAGATTCTGAAGTCAACAGGAAGAAAGTTCTTCGGTTTGATGAGACCAAAATTGAAGTTTTTTGGCTATCAGATCAGTTGCTATGTTTGGTAGACACCAAACACTACACATCATCACAGACTCTTTATACCCACCGTGAAGCATGGTGGTGGCAGCATCATGATATCTCAGGGGCAGGGCCTGGAAGGCTTGTAAAGGCAGAGCATAAAATTAATGCAGAACATTTTAGGGAAATCCAAGATGGCAGCATATGCAGTCTGCAAGAGAACTGTGACTTAGGAAAAGATTTGTTTTCCAGAAAGGCGATGACCCAGAGCATACAGCCGAAGCTACACAGAAATGGTTCAAAGATAATGAGATGAATGGTTTGGAGTGGACAAGTCAGAGACCAGAACTCAATTCAGCTGAAAATGGCTGTTCCCTTCTGATCCCTGTGTAACATGTCAGTTCTGAAAAGAAGAATGGAGTAAAATTGCAGGGTCCAGATGTGCAAGACTGATTGATCTATTGATCTACCCGCACTTGCTCAATACTGTAATTGCAGCCAAAGGTGCATCTACTAAATACTGACTTCAAGGGAGTGAATACTGATGTAATCACTCATTTTAGAATTGATATTTTTAATTAATTGACATTACTTTGTATAAATCTGTTTTCACTTTGACATGAAAGAATCTTTCATTGAAAATTTGTGTTAAAAAAAAAAAAAAAAAAGTATACAGACGATGATTTAATGTTGAAAAGCAAAGGGGAAAACTTCCGAGGAGGGTGACTATTTTTTATAGCCACCAAATAAGTGAAATGAACCATGGCCAACTGTGGTGGCGCTGGGGGACTTTGGAATATTTTCACCTGAGAAGGTCAAATATATCTCTGTTAGCTCTTGCTGCAATAAATGGGTTCATAAAGAGCGCAGCCCTCCTTAGAAAAGGAAGCCGGCCTTTTAGTCACATATTAACACTAACCTGTGAGATGCATTAGGAAACAACATAAACATATGGTCACAGAAAAGTTGACTGAAACCTTAAACATGTGTCTTTAGTATAACAAACAATAACTGGTAAATAATCGTGCATATCAGCACGTGAAGGAGGATTTATGTCACCTACAAGAGTTAGAAGTACAGAATACTCAGCGTGGGATTCTGGCTATTGGCAGCTTGACAGTGCTTGACAGTGCTTCCTCCTAATCCAAGAATGTGAAAGGGGTGGAGCATGTGTGGAGCTGAGGTAGACCGTGTAAATGCCTCTGGGCCATGGACCGTCCAGTGACTGCACTCACCTGCCACTCAAAGCAGACACGTCCTTAATTATGCATAACTTTGAGCCTTAATGCAGTTAAAATGGTTGAGCCAGATAAAAATCCATCCCCCAATTGTCTTGAGTGTGGAAATTCGCTATAGGGACCAAAACCATTTTTTGTAACAGGTTGTAAATGTGTTTTTTTCTGTTATGAATTTGGGCATTTTAACATTGAGATCTATGGGGATTGAGTTGCTTTTGGAGGCAGCCTCAAGTGGCTGTGTGAGAAACTTGACTTGACTTGTCTTTTTTTTTTCAACCCCAGGGGTTGTTGCTTGACCTAAGCTGCTGCAGCATCATGACATTGTGATATCTGTTGTTATTCCATTAAAACGGTGATAGTTTTCTCCACAAAAAACAGCTCTTTGTAGGTGAAAGGCTGATCACACCTCCCCACTTACTGTGAGGCAAACACGAAGTAATAAAACTAGAGTAACTTAAATAATAGCATCAAAATTCAAATGCATTTTATTCAAAACCCAAAGGTTGTTTTTAAAAAAATATATATATTTTTAATTCTAATTTCCAGTTGTATTTTTTGCATGGTGGAGCTCATTAGACCAAAAAGAAAAAAGAAAAAAAGAAGAAGTAACATTGATTTTTCAGCACTGAATAACAAACACAGTATGCTATTAAAAAACACCCACAGAGTGATTTGGCATTGTTCTACTGGAAACCCAATATTCTTCACTAAAAAAATCAAGTGGGAATAAACAAACTGTATTAAAAACTGTATTCCGACCAAATGTTGACCTCTCAATGATAATCTTAACTAAGACCAGCTGTCTTAACCTCCGTGATACATTTAGGTGCCTTTGAGCAGAACGACATTGAGAGTAATGAATTTAAACTACAGCACGAGATGAGACACAATGCCTGAAATAGTGTGCGAGGTTTATCAGGAGACTGTGGAAATATGATGTACCTGTGTGTACTCAAAAATAAGCTGATCTAATTTGTGCCAATCACTCTCAGTCTTAGACAAATACTCATGGCAATAAACTCCAACTTTTTTTCTGATCCATGCTGCCAGCTGTACAGCCAATCCAATTTTTAGGAAGACTATTGAAACAGCTACTTTTCAAATCCCTCAGTAATCATCAACAGCGAATATCGATGTGTATCACAGCAAACAGTTCCTATGTCAGGATTGAGCCACTTGAATGTGGTGTGGATTATGAATCGATGTACAACTCTTTGAGGTTTCCCAAATGAATGCAGGTAAATGTTAAAGCAGCTTCTTGTGTCTGTCTGGCAACTGCTGACTTTGCTGACTGAAATGACTACAGTCACTTGTAGATCTTATCGGCACTGGCTAGGCTAATTAAGCTAATTAATTAATTAAGGCTGGTTGAAGGCACAGTTGCTGACTGTCTTTTTAATGTTTCAAGGTGACCTGTAGCAGGGGACTCAAATATGCACTTAACTTACTGTGTTAAAAGACTGTGACTGAAGAGACATGCTGATGATCCATATAGAAAACATGGGGAAAAAAAGAAACAACATAGACCTTTATTGCATAGAGAAGACTGATTTCTTCTTAGCGGCTGGGCTTGCATGCATGGTTGCGCTTTCAACCAGTATGTTTTCACATGATTTAATGTTATGAGAGTAAAAGCTTTTAGCTTGGGGACTAACTCACATGTTCGACATTATCTTGGGTAACACTGACCGGAGTTGCGGCATTGAGTGTAAACTCGGCTTCAGTAAAGAGTAGAACATTGCCCTAAACTCTGATAGCTTCCAGGCTGGCTCTCATAAAAAATTTAACAAAACAAAACAAAGCACGTTGTTTTTTTTGCACTGAAATAAACAAAAAAAAAAACCAAAACACTGGCTTCCTGTAAAGCAGGAAAGCTTTGCTTTGGAAAATGGTCAGCGTGCATCTGGAATTCTCACAATTTCTTGTAAATGTTTTTTTTTAGGTTGGCTGGAAGCACAGGAAAATGGCTCTTACAGTCTATCATATCCTTCCCCTTGGCTTTTCTCTCTTCCTCATAGCTGGCAGACACTGAGCCATTAAAGGGAATCACTCATTATCACATCACACCGCCCCTACTTATCTCCACCTCCAAGCACACTTTTGACCTCACCTTTGCCTCAGCAGCAGCTCTGTGTTCACCACGGCGGTAAAACGCAGGTGTCTCTGCTGCAGCTGCTGCTGTTTCCTCGTGTCCTTTACTTACTCACCTTAAAATTAAACATATTAGTTAATACTTCAAGCCGGTTTGAAAACTACAATTATAATTCTCTGGCCACCGTATTATGTGTGCTTTTAAGTAAAAAGCTTTGAGGTGAAAGGTGTTGTGCTTTGAAATTTGAGATTAATGTTATTTTAATGTAACAATTTTTTGTACTTTTTGTACTTTAACGCGTTAATTTTGATTAACTATATACAGAAAAAAATAACGCATTCAAAAAAAATAACGCATTTAATCGCACTTTTCTCAGTTCCCTAATTTCTGGCACACCAGTAACACTGATGCACACTCCAGCCCAGTAGGCAATGGTAATGCACCTAAAGTTTGTTTACTAACCATGAACAAGATGGACAGGATGCACTGTAGCGGACCACTAGCTAGTCACATGACAGCACTTTAGCTTCAGTCCGGTAGAAGGCCAATATGGCGGCTCGACCACAAACTTTCTCTTTTATTACACAAACACTTCAGCAAAAAGTATTTCTGAAAGCATTTGAGGCGAGAAACAAGCTGTGCAGTTGCTGAATCTGTCCTCGTTTTGGTTCAACGACGGCTAGTTTAGATGTTTAACGAATATTTAACGATGCGTCAGACCTCAGCTGCCCACACCAAATCTGCATAAAGCAGAAGTCAAGTCTACTTTATGGAAATGAATTCAGGGCAGATGCACCTGAACGCAGCTCAAAATGTGCTGCAACACAACCAGCATGCAATGTGATGAGTTTCACATAGACAATGAATTTGATGCGAGAAATTGCCGATTCTGTGGACACATTAGCTACAACAGTCCTGGTACTGGGAAACGGTGTAGCCATCCCACAATAGACCACTTTTCAAGACTCTGACAGTGCGTGAGTTTACAAAAAGTCTTAAAATGTTGAATATAATCGCTATAATTGCACTTTGACTTTGCAGAATTCTGTGAATGCAGTGGACAGATGAAAAATACACAGATAAATATAAATGAAACATAAACATTTTTGTTGTTTAAGTTCACATATCTGTTTATTCATCCATTCAGTCATCAACCAAAATTCATTTGAATTGAAAAACTTTCCTTGTGTCCAATATTGCTATTTGGCAACAATGTGATTAATCATGGTTAATTAATTACAAAGCCTCTAGTGTGTGTGTGTGTGTGTGTGTATATATATATATATATATATATATATATATATATATACACACACACATATACACACAGCCCAAAAAGATTTAAATTCCTGTGATTTCCTCAACAGTGAATCTGCTTGCCTTATATTGCACTTGCATGCTATCACATGACCTGAATGACTGACATTTTTAACAGACATTATTAGCAGGATCTTGCTTCTGAGCACTGATAGGCAACACTGTACGAAAGGGATGACAGGTGTTTCACTATGTGTGGGCAGAGGATTGCATTCAATCAAAACAGCTGTAAACTAGTACTAAGCAGCTCCTAATTTCAGGTTTTGACCCAAAAAAGAAACATATTTAAAAAAATGGCATAAAACCATAGGCGGCTTTCCATTGTTCAGGGCAGGTGCAAGGTGGTGTGAACATTTGCAGGCTCAGTAAACCTTTTCCATCCTTCAGTTTCCATTTCAGTGTAGGATCCATCAGTTTAGACTGCAGTTTTAATGCAGTGTGCCAAAAAAAACTATAATAATAACAATAACAATAATAAGAATAAGAATAAGAATAAGAATAAGAATAATAAGAATACATTTTATTTATAGGCGCCTTTCAGAACAGTCAAGGTTACCGTACAGAGGAGAGTTAAAACACATTCAAATATACAGTATAAAATGTAAAAAAAATGTAAAATTTAAAAGAAGGAAATTTAAACAATAAATAGCAATTGCCACATATAACCTCAGATGCAGGAAAATAGCCTTGCATAGTCAGACCATTCTTCAGCACAGAATAGTCTGACTGCACTTAATATCATTCTGCTGTAGGGCATTAAAAATGTTTTTTTGAATTTCTTTCAGTCAATCTCAGTTGTGCTCTATTGAGCCAAGTTAACGATGCAGTGACAGAGTTCTCTCCAAACAGTCATGAGGGGAATTGATTTGATGGAGCATTTGCTCTCAAGAGGCGAGCACTGTCATTAAAATGGATAATTCACCAAAAATGTGAGCTCACAAAAATTGTGAGCTTTTCCCCATAGTCAACTTTTGATGAGTCAGACTCGTAAGAAATACAAGAATGTAAGTTTATTATGTTAGTCTATGCAGCAAATTTTACATTGGTGACGGAGATGTTAGAAAGGAGAAGACTGCTACTTAATGAAGACATCGGCAACAACATGCACAGCAGTTTTTCCTAGTGCGACTCACAAATACATTGTCTGGAGTGGGTACTTTTCTCCCTGAAAATGTCCGTTAAAGAGTGCGGTGAGAGTGCACACATAAATTTGCCTTAAAACAGCCTGCAAATTCATGCCGTAGAAAATAAACAAACAAGAAAACCATAGTTAAATAATGGAAATAGAAAATAATTACTAATAACCATTAAAGTTGACATGGTGTCTTTAAGTAGGCCCAATGTTGGGGAATATCCCACGCAGAGATCTCTTTAGTGGAGGTTGGTGTGTGCGTGTGGTTGTTATAAAATCCGTTACAGCAGGATGATTAAGGAACAGGTTTCATTGTGAGAAGGTATCATAATCAAATACAGTGCTGCAAGCTTTGAATCTCTGGCAGCAGTTGACTAACATCCCCTCTCCCAAAATGACGGATGATTGGAAGGCCCCTGTGGAGCCCAGTGACATTATGGTAATTGTCATTACTGGGGTTGGAGTGCGTGCGTGACTGACGCCATTAGAGAAAGTGCAATTACAGTAGGCTTTGGTGACCTTGCTGACTAGTGGAGGTCAGGGCTTCTCATTAGAGTGTGGTGGAAGGCAGCCCAGTGTCTCCACTGTGCCAATCAATAAGAGCGTAGCTTGGTCGGTGCTAATCATAGCTTTGACGCAGCCTCACGCCCTGCCACCCCCCATCACCACACATCCCCACCAACCTTCCTCTGTTCCACCTTTTAGCTCCCTTATTCCCTTCCAGCACTGAGTGATAAAAAGGGATTAAACAGAAAAATATACCATTCAATCCTGCAAAGCACATACAGACAAAACCATTTTGCTACAGCAAACCCTGATGATACAGTGATTTAAGCATATTATTTGTAATTAAACTCCATATGCATGATTGATAACAATAGGTGAATGGGTGCTGAGACACTACTGTACATCTGGTTGATAAATATAACATTATAGCTTTTTAAGATGTGGAAAATACAACCAGCGTGTTGGGAAAAACTGGCTGAATATACCAAAGCTAAGGTTTTGTAACTCCACCGTGTCAGTTCAGGTGCAGCATATCATTTCCTTCTATTCCTCAAGCTTTTATTCATTGGCCAAGACTCCAGTGGTTTTGAAATTTCCCTTCAGATAAGCCTCAGTGTGCAATGAATGATGTATGATCAGCAGTTTTTTTTGAACACAAGGTGCACTGATACCAAAAAATTGACAGTAAAAACGAAGATACTGACGCCTTTCTCAGTTTCAGATGGTGAGATGATGTATAGATGTCCACTCTGAAACCCCTAGATGATGTCTAGACATGTACAGGAAATACCTGGTACACAAAACTTTTATGTTCAGATCAAAGTGGGCCATGTCTTAACGTGAGAAAACACTTGTATTGACTTGTGTTTATTTATATATCTCTTCTCTAGCAGTTACCAGCATACAGTAGCTGTCCATTTTGGACTGGAGTGTTGGACTGTATAAGACAGGCTAATGTTTGTGCACCACATCCCTTAGATTGCTGTACGACCATTTTTACTTTAAGATTTTTAATGCTGTGGCAAACTTAAGCTGATGATAACAAGCAAATGAAAATAATCCTTTGTCTTGGATTTGCATAATAAGGTCTATCAATATTTACCGATCAGTTTTGGTATTAAAACAACTGACAGGTGAGTTGTATCATATTGATCCTCACAATCAAATGCAGTGTTCTGCTGCCAAACCTTGGGTTCTGCCACTCATTTGGATAATACTTTGACACATACCACCCACTTAAATATTGTTTCAGATTATAAAGTGCCCCGCCACACCACAAAAACTGCTCAAGAAACAAACTCCCCCGATCCTAATCTGATCAAGCATGAGTGAAATGTCGAAGCAGGCCTTAATGCACAGAGGTCCCACCCTGCCCCATCCATAGGACCCAAAGGATCTGCTGCCAATGTCCTGGCGCCAGACGCTACAGGACACACCCAGAGATCCATGCTCCCCATCAGTCAGAGCTGTTTTGGGAACATGAGGGGGACCTACACAATAGCGGGCAGGTGTTTTTAATGTCGTAGATGATCGGTGCATATCAAGGAAAATTAGTCATGATCTGTTTTTTGGCTGAGTCAGCTGCCATCTTGAGTATTGATTAGGTTTAAAGATACACATTTTACTGGGGTTGTCATCTCCAAAAGCAAATTAATAAAGCGTGATTCCAGCTGTCATCACTTAAATACATGTTTTAGTAGGTGAAAATTGCCAACCAGGTTGTGTAATTTTTGACTGTGCCAGACCAATGTCTGACAAGTGCATGTGTTAATTAGCTTTGTTAACTAGCAACCTAATTTAGCTGGCAGACTGCTCCACAGCTCCTTAACACAAAACTTTAAAACCAGTTTCAGCTTTTTTTCGCTGCATGAGCCGCTATCTTTTCCACAAAAGTTGCTTTGATGGGGACTGACTGCTGCTGCCCGGCCCACAGACACTAGTTAATAGCTGGTAATGCTCTATACCGGAGGAGGTTTTAGAGGGAAGTTATCAACACACCCTCATCTCTACTGTGCAAAGACCAAGTCATAGCCTGGATGAATATACACTCATTCTCACAGTAAGATCATACTGGGGTGTCAGTGCACCTGCTGCTGCACTGATCAACTTTTATTCGCCAGAATTCTTGATATGCAGAGGAACTGATAATGCCGCTGTGTTGTGAATGTGTGTGGCAGTGTGCTCTGTCCATGGTGGTGTGAGGTATGCAGTGTGGCTCCGGGGGCAAGCAGTCAGGCAAACAGGCTGCGAGCCAGTTGTCGGGTTGTCTAGAGAGACAGAGGGGGGAGGGGTGACCGGCTAGAAAACTCCAGATCTGCCACTGCTCTTTCTTCACTGTTTGCACTCCAGTGGTTTAGTCACCAGACCTGCCTATTAAATCAAGGGCCCCCTTCGACAAAGACTGCCAATAATGCCCTGAAGAAATGCCCCCCATCCCGTCCCTTTTGTGTCCCCACCTGGATTTTTATCATTCTCCACTCTGTTTTATCTTGCTTCCACTCTTTTCTCTTTTGCTCTGTCTGACTTATTTTTTCTGGGCCTCAGTCAAATGGGAAAACACTGTGTTGCATCTCTGACCTTCTCCTGTCTGTGCAACTCTCACTGAAGAATGAAGAAAGACCTATAAAGGTGTTTTGTTTGGCTGTGGCAACACTAATTATAGCTGAGGTGTAAAACTAGCATCCCATGGCTATTGTGACTTCGTGTGTCTTGTTTGCTAAAAACCAGGTTCTGTCATTTTGATAACAAGAAGTAGATCAGGAGGGACAGGATGAACAAGATTCTTAACCATGCCAATAGCCTGGCTCTGGGACGGCAGTGTCCTTCTGTCTGTTCACCATGTTGGTCTAGGATTAAATATCTCAACATTTATTAGATGGATTCCCATAAAATTTAACTTCTCAGGTGATGAATCTTACTGACTGAAATACAGACATTGCAGGCCTGAATAGAGGATGACCATGATTATTAAATTCTCACTCTTTTTCTGACATCTGCTTTAAGAGAAATTAATAATTTTTTGAGAAGTGGAGGCATTGTTATGCTCATTACATTAAAAAAAATCACTTAAAGTACCATTATTCGGAGGAGAAGTGATTCTGAAACCGTTGAGGACTCACTTCATTGAAACATGATGTATACTCATATTTTTGTGTCTCGTTTCCCTCATCATGAGCTACTTCTTGAAGTGGTCAGAATTTTTCCGACCCTCTTTTTGACTGTTTGAAGGACTTTCCTCTTGGTGAATTCTATGCAGTGAACATATTGAAAGTTATTGTGAACTCATTTTCAATTGTCAAGAAGTTATCTCTTTTGTGGCAGAAAAATACACCACACGGGGCTTCAGAAAGTACTGCAAGTCAAATTGTGGTAACGCAACACTTCCGGGGCTGCCTCGCTCTAAAAACACTCTCTGACCTAACAACATGAGGGACAAACACAACCCATACTACAACACTCTCTGTGTCACAATGGTTCTTGTGTAAGATCATTGTGTGTCAAAGTCATTACAAACCAAATATTTATTTATTATTTCTCCTGATTGGAATGATAGCTAGAATTTCGAACAAAAGAGACAGCTGTGAAGGTAATACAATTATACTGATTATGCTGATGTCTGGTGGGTGTTCAGGCTAACAGGTCTGTTTTCCTCCTTAATTCTTTGAATAAATTACAGTGTGTTACCCTTGATCAGAGATTATGATCCAAGCCTCTGTTGCATTCAGATGTTTTTCACTCACCTACATAGCTATGCAGCTGACCATTAGTACTTCCAGGACTACTAAAGTTCAGTAGAATGAAGAATAATGCTGGGAATATGCTGTCAACAAATCCATGAACAGACGAAAGCCAACAGCCCATTACCCACCACTGTGTGGCTCTTAGCACCAAGCCCATTAGTGCCTGCTGGAACATATATCATGTGACAAATATATACTTTCATTTTTAAAAATGGCTTCAGTAATTTACTGAAACAGCTGGACACTTACATCTTGCATAATCTGCTGTGCTGTAATTAGTGTATTTATTGGAACTATTTTCAGGCTAAACTAACTTTTTTTTGTGAGGTTTGAATCAAAATAATCTATAATGGCCATGTTCATATTGATGGAAGGACATACAGTATCAGCTGAAGCAACAATGTGGTTCTCTCATATATTTTAAATAGGAAAATACTGGAGCTCTGTGGCACAGTGGAATAAATTATAACAGATTTTTGCTACACAGGCAACATTTGTCAGAGATCTTGAATGTGGCTTTTGGTCTCCTGATGGGATTTCTTTACAACAAGAAAAATATAGCTCCTCCACTCGAGAATATGTGTGTTTTACTGTGTTGATGATGCATGTGCAGAGTTTGACAAGAAATGTTTCATTTATCTTCTGAATAAAGATTTTTTTTCAGTGAAGAAATGCATGTAAAAGTCTAACTTCTGACATCATAAATACTTGAAGACTAATTACAGTCCAATAGGTAACTTAAAGAGGTGCTATATGCATTGTAACTTCCACATAAGTGCACTGAAAATGGACTTTTATATTGGTGGGTAATATGTAGCCAACACCTGATGCGATCATGAGAGCTGTATTCACCGACTGTGCATGTGCCAGGAAAACAAATGCCGCTCAAAACAACTGCATGTTATGAGAACACAGTGTGAGGAGATTCTCAGTCATCCACACATTTGTAATTTATTAAGAAATGAAATGTAATTGAAGTAGTTGGGGGTGCTTTGATTTGTTTGCGCCTTGAACGATGCCCAAACACAGTGGAAAGTTCTAAGATCTCCAGAAATCCTGTGCTACATCTGTCCACTGTGCTCGGTTCACCTCAAGAATAATCACATTGACCCGGTGCTGAGGCCCAATATGGAGCTAACTGCGATATCCTGTAAAAAAAAAACACATTATCGCAGCCAGCCTTTCAGAAGCTGTGTAGTTTTTTGCATTGGATCCGAGGGGCAATGTGACCATCTGAGTAGCAGATGGTCACATATTTTGGTATAAATGAAACCACCTCCGCATTCAAAGTCTGCATTAGTTTGGGTTTAGGGGTGCAGAAAACACAAATTGGCTTTAAGAATTATTGTTTACTTTTGTGTTACATTAAAAAAGTGCATTATTTAATGGTATAGTAATGATGTTGTACATCCTCATACATAATTTTTGTGCATCAGGAAGTTAATAATTTAAAAATAAACGTTTTGGAAGAATGTGCAAATGAAAGTTAACCAGGATAAAAAAAAAAAAAACAGTGACATTTCTGGTGAAGAAGCAGCTCTTTAGTATCTGTCTCATGTAGAACTGCAGCATCTTACTGGCAAACAATAGAGAAGAAGCGACAGCTGTACTAAATAATATGGAGTAAAGTTGGACTGTGTGTATTAATGGAAAGAGCAAATTGGAATAATGTCTTAACATGCATGACAGAAGGATCAAACATAAAGCAAACTTGACAAATTCAGCCTTATACAGTATCAACAACAATACCTTAAATTATTACCCCCAAAACTGCACATCCTTTCACTTGTGAGGTAGTTTTAACAAACCGTTTCTAAAAATGTAGTCTTCAACTACACTTAGATGATGTGAAGTGTAAAAAGCATAAAAACTACAGTCCTGCGTTATGAATGGAGATCACATTTTACGAAACATTTTATCCATCTCTGTGTGAAAGTAGAAGTGGTTATAGAATTTCAGAAATGTTCAAATTCATTAAATTTTATGCTCCAAACTGCGTGGGACTGCACGAGTCCCGGTACTCGAGCAAATGAATAAAGCATTCCTCATGCAATCACATACTTCTTGCTGTCATATTTAATAGGAAGGGGAGTACTGCTGAAAAAAACCCCAGCAAGAAGTGTGTGATTTTGTGAGGAGTTCCTCATTCATTTGTCGAAGCGTGGGCCTCATGCAGTTTAAAGCTTATTTATAATATGCACTCAAAAGCAGCACAAAACAAAGACTCGGTGAGCAGATTTATTCATAAAAAACACACTTTATGAGAAGGTGAAAAATAAAAGTCAGTGTGATATTTGCCCCCAATGCCAAATAATGCTAATAAGTACATTCCGTGCTAAAAAGCCGTGGCATATCTTACCAATAATCATCTACACAGTGAAGGCACAACCGCATTTTGGTTAAAACACAGAGCGGCAGACCTTGCTGCTTGCTGTGTTGTCGATATCTGTGCATTGCTCCATCCACTGGCTGCCTGTGGTTGTTCTTAATGGATTGTAAACCCTGGTGCAGGCATACAGCGCTGCCGAGGGAGCCGCACCCCCATACCTCCAGGCAATGCTCCAGCCCTGCATGCTGCTCGTACTCCACGCTCTGCTTCCCTCTCTTGCTTGGCCCTTCCTTCTCTGGTCAGCTCTCCACCTAGCCCCAGCTCTTCTACTCTGCTTCCCAAATGCTCAAATGACCTTTCCTCCACAGCCGGAACAGCAGCCGCTACCTGACTTTGAATCTTAGCAAAAAATACATTGCAGTAATTTAGTCTTAATGGCTTTGTTTCTTCACAAAGTAGATTTTATACTTTAGACTTTGTTGTTCACGAGTCCTTTATATCTCCACAGCATCATAGCCTTTACAGTTTGATTGCAAATTCTGTATTTATCTTGTCTTTCACAAGATGAACTAAGTAAATATGTTAAATATAAAATATTCTGTATTGGATATCCAGAACTCCCATGTCAAACAGGAATAAACTACCTCTGGAGACCCTCACTTCTCCACTAAATGGGCGTCTTTGGCTGTCGATTTAGTGCAACAAGACATTTGCTATTCATAGTATTTGATAATAATTGATATTTTTCAAACATGACAAATGTGACTTTCATCACTGCTGCAACAAGGATTAGCAGAGAGCTTAGAAACCTCATGAATATCACGGAGCAGGCGCTCAGGAGAGGATATAGAGAGAACGCCACCAAGCCAAAAGCGAGCTCAACAAGGCAATCAGACTGGAGGGTCCGGTTGCCAACAGTGACTCACACTACAGGAAAAGACTCAACAGTTCTCCTCACCCTCACTCCTCAACAACCTCAACCTCCTTTATTGTCTTATGGAGCAGTAAATCTCCTATTTCTCTCCCAGTACTCCTCTGTTTTACCACAGAGGAAGTAATTTGTGCCATCAGTGGCCATGTTGCTTCACATGTGCACCGTATGCAAATCCGACTATCTCATATGTCACCTAGTTTCAGGAACATATGTTGAAATGTAAGGAATCCACCCACTGATTCGCTTCCGTTGAGAGGGTCGGTGTCAGTGTGATGCAAAGGCATCCAGGTGTAGCTAAAATGAGCGTTTTAAAGAAAAAGAAACAGCTGTGCAGTTTGCATCGTGGGAAGCTTTCTGACACTGGCACTGACAATACCTGCTGACAATATAGGTGAGAACATAACATGCTGTTATATAGATTCCTGCTTCTGTTTTATAATTGTTTGTAAATGCAAATTATGATGCAGCAAAGAAATAGAGCCCTAAATGAAGGAAGAACTTTAAACACGGTGTTGTGGTGATATAAATTCAAGGACAAAGTGTTGCATCCAAGAGTTGAAAACTACAATAGGAATAGCGAGTACGTATAACAATATGTCAGTAATTCAAATTTTACAATTATAACTTGGTCTATATGGTTGATTTTTAATGTTTTAATAGTCTTCTCATGAAATCATTATTTTTCACACAAATACAATTATCAGCGTAAAAATGAATGTGTTCACTAATACAGTTAATATATACTGTAATCACAGCCATGAGCCATTACAGCAGCTGGATCACTGAATCAATACGTATTTAAACAAATGTGTAACCACATAATAAATGGAAAAGGCTTCATGTTCATTAAGCGCAACACTGAAATACTTACTTGATCATTTTGTATGCATTTTGTGACTTTACTCTGCGGTTTTTAAACCTAATTTTAAAAAAAAATAATTCATACAGCATTCTTTTCTGCCCATGGTTTCCTCGTTATGAGTAACAGAACATGATCTGCTGTGATGAAAGTGCCAATAAAAAGATTCATTTAATTGATAAACCTCTAAGAAAGTAGCAGATAGTTTCAGTTTTAACATCTGACCACTCAGGTTGCAGTGCTACCTTGTAGATAACAAGTAAATGTAACGTTGTAATATCACCTAAATGTCAAATTAATAAAACTGTGTCACCTTACGATATTTGCATTACTTCAAAGTTGAACGGTAGGGTGTTTGCTCTCATGTCATTTAAAATGAAACTGTTTAAAATGCACTAAAAGTCAGTATATATTTCATGAAGTACATTCAAATCTTTTATTTTTTAATACATTGTACATCCACCTTTTTTGATGACAGTCTCAATCCTCCTCATGATGGAGAATACCAATGTTGCACAAATTTCTGGAGATCTTTTGTCGTTTTTTCAAAGACTGTTTTTTCAGCTGCTCCTTGCTGGAGGGGTTTTTGTTTCTTTGCCTCTCTACCCTAAAGGTACACTTTTGGATTCAAGTCAGGTGACATAGTTGGCCAGGTCATAGTTTTAACTTTTTTCTTCTTTAGAAACTCTTGTGTGATTTTGGCACTGTGCTTCGGATTCTTACCGTGCTGGAAGATTCCTCTTCTGTCAGGCTTCTGCAGACTGGGAGACTTCATACATCCACAGGTGTACATGGTGGCATCTATAAATGTCATCTCCCCAACACCTTTTGAAATCATGTAACCCGACATCATCACCTCCCCACCTACTTCACTGTCAGGACTATGCATTCACTGTGGTAGCCTTGAACAGGTTGATACCAAACATGCTGGACCTCATCTGAGCTAAACAAATGTATCTTGGTCTCATCTGGCCAAAGAATGTACTACCAAAACTCACTGGGCTTCTTTTCATGTTCTTTAGCAACATTTAGTGTTCTAGTTTTATCCTAAAGAGCCAGCAAGGATTTTCCTTTGAATTCCATCATGGTCGAAACTATGCAACGCCTTTTGCGACTTAGCTGTCACAGAAATTCCATTGATAAACCAAGTCTGCAGTCCTTGCCTCTGTCTGCTTTTCAGAGCTAGATTGTATCCATGGTGTCATTTTAGGAGAACACTTTCTGTCTCTGATTACTGGTACTATGGCTCATTCTATACCTCCTGATTACTGCTGCAACTGTGTTTCGACTGATTTTCAGTTTGTCACTGATCTTCTTGTGTCCTTTTCCAACTTTGTAAAGTCTAACCATCAGGTTTTTCAGTTCCTCTAGCAATTTTTTTTCATGTGGAGCCATGTTGCAGACATACAGACAGACTGAGTCCATAGGTCCAAAACTGAGAAGGTTTAGTATTCACATGCTTTATATACATGTTAATGCTGTTAATCACAAGTGCAGTCTCGCTCCCAACTCATCATATACCCCCACCTTAACAAGAACTCCTGGCGTGACATTTGAATACAAATGGCATCCTTTAGTATCACTTTCAATATGCAAGATAGTCCAAAAGACCTATAAAAATCTATGGATTTAAATAGACAGCATGAGTCTGAAGCCAAATCTCTGCTGATGGTGTCGTCACTGTTGCTACTTTTCAGTCATTGAGAAGGTTGCCTGGTAACATGTGGTTAATGTTTTGAAAGGATGTATTTTAACTCAAAGCTTTTCCTAATCTGGACAACATAGATTTGGCTAAACTTGAACATAAAAATGGCAAGTCAAAGTGCAAAGTAAAATGAAACAGAGTGAAACATATAATGGTTCAACACACAACACAAACTGAAATTTCCGGCGTGAAAGTCATGTGATTTGTGTTGCTGTCGCCATTTTATCCTCCCTCAGGCCTTGTCCACATAACGCCTTCTAAAACGAGGATTTTTAAAGATGTAACACCTCACTCCGTGGATGCCCATTGTTGCTTTATATACTGAGCATGCACCTGAAACAACAACAATGCTAGATATATATACCAGTTTTTAATGTTTGATTAGTACAAGCAGTTGCAATTTTACAACTTATCTTGGCTTTGCTGCACCACTTCCTCAGTCTTCTCTAGTATTTGATATGTTGTTGATATACCCCGGCCTGGCATGCTGGTTACAGTTTCTGTAGTCATCGTTACGTTCTCTTACGGAGATATGTAGTAAAACCATGGTTGTGTGGACTGAATTTCAGATATCCATCCAGAAAAATGTCTATATTAGTGTTTATAAGGTGCTAAAAACTCTTATATGTCTATTGGAGTTGATTGTTGGAGTGAGCGGCAGCAATGTAAAGAACAACTTGTGCGTTTATCTCAGACAGAGCAGCAGCATTTGATAGGATTGAGAACAGGTTGAAATCACAGCTGTACTCAATTTAGTTTCAGTGATAACAGGTTGTCTAACTTGTGTGTCAGTGATCGCAGGTGCATTCACTTCAATTGCGATGAGTTTCTATTTTAGGGCCTGTATTCAGCATAGTCTTACTGGAGTACTTGTTTTGGTTGTTCAGAAGAGAAAATATACCGCTTGTCAACTTGCAGTTATTGTGAGGTGATACAGTTTGGTATTTAAGTGACAATGCAAAGTGTATACTCACTTCTTTTGTGTACATTAAGCTCGCCATATGGAGAGGAGCTCCAATACCAGTCGGGACACTTTTACCTTCACAATATGCCCATAATCTAATAGGACCCGCTTCATTTTTACAGTCACCAGTTTGACCATTTGCAGCTTCCCAGTTACGCTGACAATGAGGGAGAAGGGAGGAGAAATGGCCTGGTCTGAGTGGGTTCGCCTTTCAGTGGGGGAGACAGATGCTTGTTTACTGGCCTCATTATGTCAGCAGCTGTCCTGAGCAGGTCACTCTGTGGTCCTGTGTCCACCTACTGAGACACGTAAGTCCACCACCTGACAATGGACGCCCTGTAAAGGGTTTCAAATATGAGGAAAGCTTGAGAGGCTCTTCTTTAAATTGCTGTCATTTGGACTCTGTGTGCACAAGCATAATTGCAGCACAAAATAATGGCCTAGTCATTAGAAGGCAAAATCTGTATCTGAGACAACATATTAGAAGAATACTCACATATAATTGAACAGTTCGGCTTATTTGCTCTTTTTGTGTTTTTTGGTTAATTGAGAACTATGATTTAAAGAATGTCCCCAAAATGTAAATAAAATGATATTGAGTTTATAAAATGTGTGTACAAAACAATGCAGGTTTAAAAAAACAACAACTTTTTCTACATTTTGATCACACACCGCCTGCCTTTTAATTGATTCCTCTGCTGCTTGCATTGCCCAGAGAAAGGAATTAGAATTTGTTCCGCCGACACGAGTGACATTGTGAATTAAACAACAGGTGACTGGAGGAATTATCTTCCAGGTTGTGTGACAACTTTTACAATCTCACATTGCTTTCTGGCTGCAATTTTACCTAAGATTCTGCATCATTCTTCAGTTTCTGTCATGTAATTTAAATCTAAAATAGACACAAAGTGTATATAAATCGACATCACAATGTTTATTTTATGTGTATGTCGTCTATTTCCCACCACATTTTTACCCCAAATGCACACATGAACGTGTTGTTTTTCCTCTCTGCAGTCCCCACATCTATAATCCCTTTTATTGAAATCCGTGTCACCTGCCGCCTGCGCAGTCCAGCACCCTGAAGCATTAGACGGCTGGCATAGTGACGGGCACTGCAGTGAGAGGAGGGAGAGGGAGAAACATGACCATTTAGTCTTTCATTTAGTTGTGCTGATAGGCTTTTTAAAAATCACACAAATTAGCAGCTTATTTCATGTCTAAATTTAACCGGAAGGCGACAAGCAGCTCGTCAGCAGGCTCTACAACACCAATATGCGAGGTAGTAAAAGCAACTAAATCCTCACTGACAGTGGCACTAAAATTCACTGTGAGCTTGACATGCCCCTGTTGTTATGGCAGCGCACTGTCACCACAACTGCCCACGATGCCGGCTAGGAAGATGGAGTCATGTTGGGCATCTTAGCTTGTTGTCTGTTTCCCCCACGAGTATATTAGCTTTTCATCTCCCCTTGATGCACACCGCAGTGAGCATTGTGTTTGGGGAAAGATTGAGATGGAGAGGGTGAGGTGTAGCCCACGCCACGAGGGAGGTGGAGAAAGAAGACGGAGTGAACGGGAGAAAGGAAAGCCAGAGGGAGAGAGGAAGAAGGGGAGGATGGAGCAGAGGGAGCGTGAGGCAATTTTGCAAACCTGTGACACATTAATTATTAACAAACTCGCGCTAAATGCGTAAACTCTCCCTCCTTGTTCGTTCCCTCTTCTGCTTTTCTTCACGCTCACCTCCTGCAGAAAACGGTCACCGCTTTAGATGTGTATATATGGACACACAAAACCCAGCGAGGTGGCATGTGACGCTCATAACATGAAGTGGAGCATGTCAAAGGACTGGGGAAGGTGTCAGCCATAAGGCCCGCTAAGAGTGGGAGACGGGAAGGAAGGAGCCAATGTGGATGACACGAGGCAGAGAAAGGACCTGCTACATGGTGGAAATTGAGAAAAAAAAAAAGAAGTGAGAGGCAGATAAAGGGAGACTAGAACTACAAAGTGAGAGTAGGATACAGGTATAAACAACAGGGCAATGAGAGACTGCAGTGAAGAGGAGTGAAGCTTCTTAAAGTAGGTGTGGGGTCTGTTTTTAAGAGCTGAGGAGGCTGCCAGTCCTGGTAACCAAAAAAATAGACGCAAACATGTGGCTGAAATTGACAAATGATGGAAGAATCAGAGTGTTGTATTAAAATGTAAAAAAAATAGGTGTGAATGCTTACAGCAGTTGAGCTAAATTCACCCTTTGTTTGGAGAGCAGCGTATCTTTCACACATCTCGGTTTGCTGCTAATCATTAATAGATGGTCAGTCTGTTTGGCATTCAGTATTCTCTAATCAATTGGCTAGAATGTTGCAGAGGCATAACATGCCTCCGTGTGTGTGTGTGTGTGTGTGTGTGTGTGTGTGTGTGTGTGTGTGTGTGTGTGTGTGTGTGTGTGTGTGTGTTGAGGCAGGCACTGCTTGAGCGGTCACTCTAACCCTCAGGCAATGGTGTGTGTTTGGAAGGGAATAGATCCTCCCCCAGGAGTGCAGGGAGGAGATGCGTGTGAATGTCCCTACAATACTTTTGCTGCAGTCTGTCCTCTCTCACGATGGTCGGGCATCCGTGAGCATACAAATACAGAAGCGGCGTTCCAAAAAAAAGAGGCCAAAATAGACAAATTTAGATTATATAAACAACCAAAATTGGCTTAAAGATTCATCAAATAGACTGTAGCAGGGTGTAGTTATCTTTGCGCGCTATAAAAAAATGAACTGTCAGTGACAATGATGTAAAGTTTCCCGATGATGTCATGAGACGCGATCCATAAATCGGTTATTAGATGAGTACTTTGCTGATTCACCACCGTGGGATTCATGATGGACAGTTTTTGAGAAAGAGCCAAAATCAATGCAGCAGAACCACATATATCATATTTTCATTCCGCGTCATCTTCTTCTCCTTCCCCATCGAAACCTGAGGCCTACATTGCCCACAATGCAACTTGACCGCCGCCAGCTCGGTTCAGATGGGTTGTGTTAGTAAGCAGCAAACGTAGCCTGGAGCTGAGGAGAGGAGTGGGCTACAGAGGTCTGGCTAACTTACTTCAGTCCAACTCCACACCCCCAGATATTTTTTGCAGTCTTCAGCCCCAACGGACGCTGACTCAAGTGAGTCAGTTTATCAGATTTTGTGCAGCTCCCCTTGGAGCCACGAAAACTTTTTTTTTTGACATATTCAGTAGTATTCCCTAAGATGTGTCCACAGACTATGATATATACAGTTGGAGGAGTTCTCCTTAAAAATAGTTGCAACAAGAAAGTCATAAATAGGAGACAACAGCAACATTTCCCTCACAACTTTTAAAACAGTTTAGTTATCTGTACTTGAGTTACCTATCTGAATAACCTAAATTCATAATATTGATAATTCATATGATTAGACCCCCTCCAGGGATCAAGTTTTTTACCTTGCTACCCTGCTGTTTTTTACATGCTAGAACACACATCATGAGCTAAATGACTAAACGATTCAACTTTGAAACTGCAATTTATTTATTTCATTATTTATTCACATTTCTAAATATGTAATTGTGATAGAGATGAGGTTTTAGAGGTTTTTTTCAATGACTTCAATAAGGACTTCCAAGTTTGTCATACTGGAAAAGTTTAATATTTTGCTATTAATAATGAATTAATAATAATTAATATTTATGATACGTGTTTCCTTTGTTGCCATGGATTATTACAACTTACATTTACATGCTGTAGGACAACAGACAACCTATGCAGAAGAAGGTGACAGATTTGTACCGGGCCTTCATGCACAGTGTTTATTTATTCAGCTTTTAGACAAGAGAGTCAATCCTCTAAATTCTCTACAAGAATCCAACTGGCAAATGAATTAAAAGGATACATTTAAAAACAAATTTCATACTGCTACTACTACTATAACCAAACACCACATGGCTTTTTGTCCAGGACGATTCTTCTAAATATTATATATACAACTGAGTAAAATTGAAAGTTATTCATAAAGACATTGTAGTAAACCTGTTGACATGCCATAAAACCACACTTGACTCACACATTACTTTATATTAAGTAACTGAGAGTCTTGGAGTCTTGCCAGTCTTTTCTTCAGGAGGAAATGACATCACGTGGAGCAGGTCATGTGATCTGGAATTAACACACTTCCTTGAGAGGTGTTTTTGTAATGGGCAACTTAGTTGAAAGAGATTTCTCGGACAAAGATACAATTTGTTATTTTCCATATAAAATTTAATATATTGCCAAAAAAGAAATATCTGTCATGATTATCTCAACTTGATAAAAAGAACACAATCAAAATAATTTTTGAATTAGCTGTTTAGCTAATTAGAAGGTGGTTTTTATTAAATTTGGATGGTTATTTAGTTGACATTTTAGTGATATCCAGTCATTTTTTATTAATAAGTGATTGTATCCACAATAAATAATAATGTAATTTGTAAAGACATGAACAAAACTGAACATAAGCATTAAGTTTTTTGTTTTTTTTTCCTTTTAATAAAAATGTATGCAAGATATATCCCAAGGACTTCAAAAGTCCCTCAATTATATATTGACCCATATATATTTAAATAGGAGGGATTCCAGACATTCTATTAAAGTTGGCATGTAGGAAAGGTGCAATCAGGTGCTGTAACTTAACACTGAGTTGGATTAAAAAAAGTAACTAATCTTTATACATTTCTTTCCACAATTGATTAGCATTAGTTCTGTTTGGGTTTTTCTTTCTAGCCTAATAGCTTTATAGTATTGTCTCAAGACAAAAACAAAGAAATGCACTTGTTCTCATAAAATATCCAATATGCTAATGCACAAACAAATGGACATACATCATTACATGCACCTCCAAGTCACAATGGAAAACTTTACATCACAATGGGCACCACAAAGTTACAATGGCTACCTTGATGCCTGCAGCAGGGTGTATGACATTTCTGTGATTTCAAGGAAGGACAAAGGCTTTGTTTTGAGTTGAGATTAGCATAAAGATTATTTTGTGGTTCAGAGTTACTGCTCAGCCTCATGGTGTGTAATGCATATTTTGATCCTTAGCTATACGGTGATGTTTTAAGAGTCTCCCTCCTGTTCTCACTTCAGTCAAGCATCTCTATTCATCTTGCACAATGATATATCGGCAGTTCAAGTGGACCTTTGCAGTAGTTAGTCATATGTGTTTAGAAAGTGCATGGCATGTCTTACCCCTTAGAAACCACTATAAACACACGAAAGATTACAGGGTCAAATGGTGATGCCAGACTGATAGGATGCAGCTTTTCATGTGCCAGAAAATTTCTCTACTTTAGAAGCTTTCCCAGTGTGAACGGTTGATTCACGTGTCCATAAATGTACGGCATTAATATCAAAACACATGTCATTTGGCAGTATTTTTCTGAAGGAAAATGCCTACCTTATCCTCACAGTTTCTTTCCCCTGTTATGTGACAAATAGAGACGTCCCAACAGTGAAGAAGAGCCTTCAGTCATTACCTGTTCCCAGTCCAACTGCGCCGCACTGTGCGATTTTGCCAATGGTAGCAGTAATGCCATGTTGACTTTTACGCATCAGAAAACCTGGGTGGTAGCCAGTTGCTCAGGCACTTCACATGACCTCAGAGCTTCACATCACAGCTCCAGCTAAATGGATACAGAAATAGAGCATCTTGGGTGAGCACTAAAGGCGGCAGTAAATGATAACCAAAAGCAAAAGTGTGAGGGGAGGGAGGTGCGTGCTGTTTCAGAGCAATTAAATATCAATAGCACCTGCCAAAATAATTACCAACTTCACTCGGTTCTGTTCTCAGACACAGAAATAATGGGTTACTATGATTTGGTAAGGATAGAAAGGTGTGTGTGGCCGTATAAATAGATAAACAAGGTTTCTGCCCTCTTTTTTCCCCCTTGTTTTGAAATACTCCCTGCTGTCACTCAGAATCACATGTCACTGGTGCAGTCATCCTCTCTGCATCTTGGCCATTAACCCTGGAATATCTCATTTTATGAAAAGGGCACATTTTTCTCCCACGTTCTACGAAGAGAGACTGTTTTTGTTATGATAATGCTACAAATTTTGACAAATAATATTAAAATTAGCACCACACACAGAAGGTTAAGGCTGGTTACAAGCATTTGCCACATCCTTTGAAATCCCCATGGGTGTGAGTGAGTTCACACACTTTCACAGGAGTGATGAAAACATGGCATTTGTTATTGTATAAATATGTGTTAATTTGCTCTGAAATCAGACGTGCTGTGGAAACATCCCATGTTAAGTAGGATTGACAGTTCATGACCCGAAACCAAACCTCATAATCACTACTGATATAGAACCTAAAAGATTTTATTAGTTGATTACAAGTGTTCACTGAATAGAAGAAAGAAATGCCTGAAACCCTCCTCTGTGCTCTAAATCAACTAACCTGACACTGGAAAAGAAACAATCATTCACTCTCTGTATCATTAATTAACAAAATGAGCATTTCTTTCCATGAATGTTGAGACGGAGATTAGGCAACTGAAATTTAAATTTAACCCTGCCAAAAATAAAAGTGCCAAATAACCTTACACTGATGTTTCCATTTCTGAGACATGGGCCTAAAACCTCTTCAGACCGTGATTGAAAAAAAAGGCAAGAGGATGAGTCAGCATGAGTCATGTTTTGAAGTCTTGCCAGGATGGAAAAAATCTCACCTGAAATTGTGAAAATGTCATGTACTGAGTTCTCGGCATCTTTGTCAAACCACATCTGAGTGTGATGCACAGGAAACCTTCTCTGTTCCCCAGCACACGTCTGATTTGACAAATCTTCACACCAGAAATAAAAGTTGGGATGTAAGAGAATGGCGGAGTGAGGGGCCAGTCACACTTTCTCTACACTCAGATTGTAAAATCTCAAATCATTTCCATTCTCACCATCAATCTTGGTATGACTGAAGGATAAAAGGGGATTCTGGCAGAACATACTGGCAGAACTGGCAGAGGCAATCTACAAAGAAGTTCAGTAATGTGATGTAATATCAACTGAGCAAAATCCTACTACTGATAAAGGCTGTGACTCTTGTTTTAAAATTGGTAATGCTTTAAGTCCCATTTGTTACCAATTTTAAAGAAAAATCTGCAGGACATGCAATTATTTTTGGGGAGGAAATGAGAAGAACAAATTACGCGATGTGGCTCCTGGCAGTTCCTCGAATGACCACTGGAGGCTGGATCCAAAAGCGAGTCCATCCCCATAGACCTCCATGTAAAAATGTCCAACTTTACAGTAGAAATAAGCACATTTACAGAATATATAAACTATTAGGTGTCTTTAACTAATTTTCCATATCATGACAACTGTGCGGAGGGTAAATTTTTATATAACTAATTAGTTTGAATTGTATTACGGCCTAAAAGTATACACTACTATGGGTATGGCTCTTTTTGTGTGACAGGTCAGTATTGTCATTAGACAAATCATGGTCAGGAAAAGCTTGCATGTCCTGTCTGATCTTCACTCACACTCCTCCTCTTTGCTATTTTTTGGCTTAATCAGGAGTTAGGAGGAGTCGAATACTGCTAATATGGCAATGGCTGGAGCCACCACACTCAACTTCAAAAATGTTGTTCAGGAAGGAGGCAGCATCATGGATCATTTGTCCATCTTTACATAAAGTCAATAATATATCTACAAAAGTCTTCATCATCAAACTTCAACAAGGCACAATCTGACCCAGTGACCTGGCTACTGAGAGACTGACTTGGCTTCTTTACATATTATATTTTATCTCCTGCATTAGTTTTGTGAGTTTCAAATAAGCAGTTTGTAAAGAAGTACTTGAAATGTTTTGCACATTGTAACTGTTGACTGAAGGTTTTAAGCCCACAGGATTTTCAAAATGTCCAAAACGGATTTTATAACAACAATGGGAAGTTCAAAATGGAGGTACTAAACTTAAAATAACTATAATAGTTATAGCAACAAAAAAAAACAAAAAACAATAAATAATAGCACCCAAATACAGTATATACCCACACAAACACTTTATCCTGTACAGTAGTAACAGTCGACAACACATGCTGCATTGCTAGGACACTCTTGTTCAAACAACAAGTGTGAAAACATTTCAACAACAAAAGACTGTTGTAACCTGATAAGACTCGAGTTCTATATAATAAACGTGCACACATGCTGACTGATACAACAGCACTAGCTGCTATTTAGGTAGAAGTTTAGGCCTCATTTCTTGAAATGTGGGTGGGAACAATAAAACAGTAAATCATGTTTGAAAATTTAACACCGATCCAACACCTCAAGAGGGTGTTGATGATTCAAATTAGAAACTGTAACAGAAAATTACTTATGAAAACAAACAAACAAGCGTTGCCGGGGGTGTTGCTTTGTCAGTGAAGAAACACCCGAGTGTAATTTCAAATAGTGTAGTCGTTTCCAGTGTTAACAATCGCAGAGTTGATGTCTGCACACTGGTTCCGTTTAATTCAGAACCTAACCGTACTAGAATTACATAAAAGTGACGGCTTGTCATTGCTTAGTTATTGTTTAGTTGTTTCCTTTATATTTCATTTCTGTTTTCAAGCACTTTGCTGTGTCTGAATGAAAAGGCAATAAATAAAATGATCTTGGTCACCTACTGCAATGTTAAAAAGCAACAACAAAAGAGTATTCTGCGAAATAACAGCTACCTCTGTCTAAAAACAACAAAACCCACCTACAGCAACAGATTAACTAGTTGGAAGTCACATGTTAATCAGTGAGCTATAAAAGTGCTGGGAGATAAAGTTAGTTACCTTCGGTCAGAGCCAGTTTCCAGCCAATGTGCTGAAATGAATGAACTGACTGGCTCCAGCTACATCGTTAGCACACAGAAAT
Source organism: Amphiprion ocellaris (assembly GCF_022539595.1). Classification (NCBI taxonomy): domain Eukaryota; kingdom Metazoa; phylum Chordata; class Actinopteri; family Pomacentridae; genus Amphiprion; species Amphiprion ocellaris. Next base: position 13,169,361 of record NC_072779.1, on the reverse strand, counting down.
GAGTGGTATCAATCTTTTCAGCTAGCTCTCAGCAAGAAAGCGAATGAGGTTATTCCCAGAAAGTCCAACTATTCCTTCAACTATTTGCACATATTTGCCCAGCACCCTGCCTTCTTTGACACCCCTCTGACAAACAAACACCTCGTAAGATCCCCCTTCCTGAGCCCGTCACACATGGATGACTATAGCAGACACTCGGTACTTGGACACTGTCACCGTGGCTCTCTGTGGGCTCTGCCTACGCAGTACTGGTCCCAGTGGACATGATCTCTGAGGACGTCTTACTCTGTCAGCTGCTGTGTCTGAAGAAAAAGGGATGGAGGAAGCTCAGTCTGAGTTAGTGATTGGGTTTGTCTATTACCACAACAGCTGTTATTGTTGCATATTTTCTATTTCGTTCTTGTGCACAGTGATACACCACCACAGACATATGTTCACCAGTATTTGCATTACCAGCAAAGCCAGCTGCACTGACCATGTAGACTGTGAGGATGGTCTCTCTGGGCCCGATAGCCCGGCTCACCATGGCAACACTTCCCACTGTGCAGGCCCTGCAGCTGCATTAGTCTTCTGCACACTGCATGCAAACCAGATCTCCAGCATCCCTAACACATGCACACCCCCTAAAGGATACATACACACCCACAAACACTTCCCTACATAGGTATACAAACACAATCCCGCCAAAACAGCTGTATCCTGTAACTTCCAGCTCTATCAGAGAAGAAAACTCCACACTTTTCACTGCTGCTTGTAGTTATTTTGAGCAGGAGGCACTTATTTTGGTGAAATTAACTACATGGAGCGAATAAGGTTTTGTTAAAAGGCAACACACAACAAAGATTCTTTTAGCGGTCTTTAGTTTTTAAGATGTTTCAATCTTCTTGTGAATCTCATGAATTTATTTTATCAAAGATGAAGGATAAAGAGTTGAATCAGAGCTTTGTACTTTGTTCAAAGTGCCTGGGGTCTTTGGTCGGTGACACTGAGCAAGCAGCTGCCTACAAGCCAGGCTACCACCTCTGCAGTTCAGACCACCTGCTGTTTCCTGGGCAGAAAATCATTAAAATTGGTCTATTTCTTTAGACTTTTTTATTTTTTGAACAATTTGATGAATTCTGCCACCTTTAACATACTTGGCCAAGGTTACGCTTATCATTATGGCATGTTTTGCTATGTGTCTATGCCAAAATTTGATGTTCTACCAGATCAGCTGTGAATCTTCTGTAACTATAGATGAGCGCAGTAGCTTTTCACACTTGCTCTCCTGGGGCCTTACTTATTCAAGATCCACTGTGGACAGATTGGGATCCAGTCACTCAGACCACACTCAGAGGTGGTTTGGGCTTTATATGGCCACATTATTTTACCACTGTGTATATAAATGGATTCCAGTCATACCTGATGCAGCGCCTAAACAACTGATCTCTGTATAGGT